>NW_012102943.1:2189303-2193793 GCF_000951045.1 Mandrillus leucophaeus | reverse complement strand
CTAAGTCTTTTTGTAGGTCTCTAAGGATTTGCTTTATGAATCTGGTTGCTCCTGTATTGGGTGCATATATATTTAGGATAGTTAGCTCTTCTTGTTGAATTGATCCCTTTACCATTATGTAATGGCCTTCTTTAACTCTTTTGATCTTTGTTGGTTTAATGTCTGTTTTATCAGAGACTAGGATGGCAACCCCTGCCTTTTTTGTTTGTTTGTTTTCCACTTGCTTGGTAGATCTTCCTCCATCCTTTTGTTTTGAGCCTATGTGTGTCTCTGCATGTGAGATGGGTCTCCTGAATACAGCACGCTGATGGGTCTTGACTGTTTATCCAATTTGCTAGTCTGTGTCTTTTAATTGGAACATTTAGCCCATTTACATTTAAGGTTAATATTGTTATGTGTGAACTTGATCCTATCATTATGATGTTAGCTGGTTATTTTGCTCGTTAGTTGATGCAGTTTCTTCCTCGTATCGATGGTCTTTACAATTTGGCATGTTTTTGCAGTGGCTGGTACCGGTTGTTCCTTTCCATGTTTAGTGCTTCCTTCAGGAGCTCTTGTAAGGTAGGCCTGGTGGTGACACAATCTCTCAGCATTTGCTTGTCTGTAAAGGATTTTATTTCTCCTCCACTGATGAAGCTTAGTTTGGCTGGATATGAAATTCTGGGTTGAAAATTCTTTTCTTTAAGAATGTTGAATATTGCCCCCCACTGTCTTCTGGCTTGTAGCATTTCTGCCAAGAGATCCGCTGTTAGTCTGATGGGCTTCCCTTTGTGGGTAACCTGACCATTCTCTCTGGCTGCCCTTAACATTTTTTCCTTCATTTCAACTTTGGTGAATCTGACAATCAAGTGTCTTGGAATTGCTCTTCTTGAGGAGTATCTATGTGGCGTTCTCTGTATTTCCTGAATTTGAATGTTGGTCTGCCTTGCTAGGTTGGGGAAGTTCTCCTGGATAATATCCTGCCAAGTGTTTTCCAACTTGGTTCCATTCTCCCCGTCACTTTCAGGTACACCAATCAGACGTAGATTTGGTCTTTTCACATATTTCTTGGAGGCTTTGTTCGTTTCTTTTTACTCTTTTTTCTCTAAACTTCTCTTCTTGCTTCATTTCACTCATTTGATCTTCAGTCACTGATACGTTTTCTTCCAGTTGATCGAATTGGCTACTGAAGCTTGTGCATGCGTCACGTGGTTCTTGTGCCATGGTTTTCATCTCTATCAGGTCATTTAAGGACTTCTCTACACTGGTTATTCTAGTTAGCCATTCGTCTAATCTTTCTTCAAGGTTTTTAGCTTCTTTGCGATGGGTTTGAACATCCTCCTTTAGTTCGCAGAAGTTTGATCGTCTGAAGCTTTCTTCTCTCAACTCATCAAAGTCATTCTCCGTCCATCTTTGCTGTGTTGCTGGTGAGGAGCTGCAATCCTTTGGAGGAGAAGAGGCGCTCTGATTTTTAGAATTTTCAGCTTTTCTGCTCTAGTTTCTCCCCATCTTTGTGGTTTTATCTACCTTTGGTCTTTGATGATGGTGACGTACAAATGGGGTTTTGGTGTGGATGTCCTTTCTGTTTGTTAGTTTTCCTTCTAACATTCAGGACCCTCAGCTGCAGGTCTGTTGAAGTTTGCTGGAGGTCACTCAAGACCCTGTTTGCCTGGGTATCACCAGCAGAGGCTGCAGAACAGCAAATATTGCAGAACAGCAAATGTTGCTGCCTAATCGTTCCTCTGGAAGCTTCGTCTCAAAGGGGCACCCGGCCATGTGAGGTGTCAGTCAGCCACTACTGTGAGGTGCCCCCCAGTTGGGCTACTTGGGGGTCAGAGACCCACTTGAGGAGGCAGTCTGTCTGTTCTCAGATCTCAGACTCCATGCTGGGAGAACCACTACCCTCTTCAAAGCTCAGTTGGAAATACAGAAATCACCTGTCTTCTGCGTCGCTCAAGCTGGGAGCTGTAGACTGGAGCTGTTCCTATTCGGCCATCTTGGACGCTTCCCCATTCTCCATTTTAAACATAACATTCTCATTTCTGATTCTATTCCTCCAACATTAGAACTATTGCTGTTTGTGTTTTCTTCTCCCTCACCCATATTCCAAGTCTTCTCTCATCCTTTCAAACCTGATCTAGACTTCAGAGCCCAGGTTAAGATACATTCCTCCCTTAAAAACTGTCTAAACGAGCTATTCTTAAACTCTTTCAGATTTCTCCCCTGCTTAGATGCCATTATCATAGTAGTCAGCAGCTTCTAGTTTTATTTAGCAGTGAGTTTGTAGCATACATACAGAGGTAAAACAAAGCATGATTATGGAACTTTGTGGGTTCAGACTGGTGGCTGAATTAGTTCTACTTGTTGGACTGTTTCTGAGTGAATACGTAAGTTTCTAAGAGCTAGAGATGGGAAGGGACCATGGCCATGAATGTAGAGAGACAGAGTGTTGGGATCAAGATTGTCGATATTATTACTGGATCACTTTGCTTAGCAGCTAGGTGAAACCGGAATGTGTAGAGTAGCTGAATTTTAAGGTGTTCAGAAATATCTGAAATTAGAGAAGCTAATTAGATAGGTGGTAGGAATAGTACCATATTAAAAAAGGATCTATTCTTGGGATCCCAAAATATGCATATTTATTACCTTGCTCTGTCATTTATAAGCTGAATAAATTACTAAATTGAGCCAGTCCTTTCACTTTTAACCTATGTATGTCTTTATATTTAAAGTGGATTTCAAGTAGACAGCATATACTTGGGTCTTATTTTTTAATCCTATCTGACAGTCTCCACTTTTAATTAGCATGTTTAGACCATTCGTATTTAATATGATATGTTTGGATTAAACTCTACCATCTTACTAGCTATTTTCCATTTGTTCCATCTGGTTTTTTTTGTTTTATCTTCCTTTTCTACTTTCTCTTGAGTTGAGAGTTTTTTATGATTCTATTTTATCTCCACTATTATTATTTATACCTTTTTAAAAAATGTAGTGGTTACTCTTAGGTTTAAATGTACATCTTTAATCAGAGCCTATGTTCAAATAAGATACCATTTCATATCTAGTGTAAGACCTTATAGTTTGCTGGGCATGGTGGCTCATGTCTGTAATCCCAGCACTTTGGGAGACCAAAGTAGGAGGATCACTTGAGCCCAGGAGTTTGAGACCAGCCTGGGCAATATAGTGAGACCTCATCTCTATTTAAAAAATAATAATCAGAAAAATTTTTAAAAACTTTAAAATTCCCAATTCCCCCTCTCATTCTGTGTGATTGTTGTCACACATTTATTTTGCATATGTTGTAAAGTACATTCCCATTTTTGGTTTAAACAGTTATCTTTTAGAGCAATTAAAAATTTTTTAATTGAAAAAATGAATTTTACCTTATCTTCATTTGTTCCATTTCCTGGACTTTGTTATGTAGAACTGAATTTCTGATTGGTGTATTCTTTTTGGCTGAAGAACCTTCCTGAAACTATCTCTCTCTCTGTGTGTGTCTCTCTGTCTGTTTCTCTCTCTCTCCCTCTCTCCTCTTCTCTTTCCCACTCCCTCTCTGTCTCTCTCCCTGTCTCCCCTCCTTTCTCTCTCCCCTTCCGCCCACATATATATGGTGCTGGTCGGCTGGCCTTAAATCCTCTCAGTGTTTATCTGAGAAAGTTTTTATTTCTTTTTCATATTTTATTTTATTTTATTTTATTTCATATGACAGAGTCTCTCTCTGTCACCCAGGCTAAAGTGCAGTGGTGTGACCATGGCTCATTGCAGCCTCAACCTCTTAGGCTCAAGCAGTCCTCCTATCTCAGCCTCCCAAGTAGCTGGGACCACAGGCACACACCATCAGCCTGGCCTCTTATCTTTTAAAATATTTTTTCTAGGTAAAGAATTCTGTGTTAAAAGTTACATTTCTGGGGTCAGATGGGGTGGCTCACACCTGTAATCCTAGCACTTTGGGAGGTCAGGGTGGGAGGATCACTTGAGGCTAAGAGTTTGGGGACCAGCCTGGGGAGCTTAGTAGCAAGACCATGTCTCCACAAAAAAAGTTTAAAAATTAGCCAGGCGTGGTGGTGCACACCTGTAATCTTCGCTACTCAGGAGGCTGAGGTGGGACAATCACTTGAGCCCAGGAGTTCGAGGCCACAGTGAGCCATAATTGCATGCCACTGTACTTCAGCCTGGGCGACAGGGTAAGACCCTATTTCTAAAAAAGATACATATTTCTGTGATATAAAGATACCACTCCATCATGTTCTGGCCTCCATGATTTCCAATAAGAAGTCTGCTATAATTCTTATTTTTGTTTCTGTATAAGTAATATATTTTTTTCTTTGTCTTCAGGATTTTCTCTTTATCTTTGTTTTCAGCAGCTTGAATGTCATATGTGTAGGTGAGGTTTTTTGTTTTCTTTTTGTTTTTGTATTTACTCTTCTTGGAATTCTCTGAGATTCTTGGAGATAGATTATATATTCTATTTATTATATATTATATATATATACACATACATATATATA
>NW_012102943.1:2124227-2189253 GCF_000951045.1 Mandrillus leucophaeus | reverse complement strand
TGGTGCGATCTTGGCTCACTGCAACCTCTGCCTCCCTGGCTCAAGCAATTCTCCTGCCTCAGCCTCCCGAGTAGCTGGGACTACAGGCACACGCCACCATGCCCAGCTCATTTTTGTATTTTTTTAGTAGAGACAGGGTTTCACAATGTTGGCCAGGAAGGTCTTGATCTCTTGACCTTGTGATCCGCCTGCCTCGGCCTCCAAAAGTGTTGGGATTATAGGCGTGAGCCACCACACCCGGCCTTTTTTTTTCTTTTCTTTTCTTTTTTTTTTTTTTTTTCCTTAAGGAGTTTTCCTCTTGTTGCCCAGACTGGAGTGCAATGGCATGATCTTGGCTCACTGCAACCTCCAGTTCCTGGGTTCCAATGATTCTCCTGCGTCAGCCTCCCGAGTAGCTGGGATTACAGGCGTGTGCCACCACGCTGGACTAATTTTGTATTTTTAGTGGAGGCCGGGTTTCACCATGTTGGTCAGGGTGGTGTCGACTTCCTGACCTCAGGTGACTTGGATCTATATTTTGATGTCTCTCATTAATTTTGGAAATTTCTTGGCCATTGTATCTTGAAATATTTCTTCTGCCCATTCTCTCTCTTTTGGTATTCTAATTATGCATATGTTTGATACTTTGATGTGTCCCACAGCTCTTGGATGTTATGTTACAGCTCTTGGATGTTGGATTGTTGATATTGGGGGTTTTTTGTTTTGTTTTGTTTTGTTATTTAAACTGTTTCTGCGTTTTAGTTTAGGTAATTTCTACTTACCTGTCTTTGAGTTCATTGATTCTTTCTTTGGCTTTCAGGTCTACTAATGATCCTATCAGAGGTATTCATCATCTCTGTTACTGTGTTTTTCACTTTTAGCATTCCTTGTTTGATTTTTTTCTTACAGTTTCCATTTCTTTGTTTCACTTTCTAGTAATAATTTTTATCTATATTCTTCCCAGATAGCAGCCATATAGGGCAAGGTTTAGATTCCATTAGTTTTTTCTTATGTGTCTTTTGCATATCTTAAGTTTGTAAAAACCTTTTGACCCAGAAATCACCAAGAGCTCTCCAAAACAGGACATTGGTGCACTCAAGCTAGCTCAAGAAAGCAGGAAATGACAGGAGGGTCACAGAGCAAAGTTGCATTGTGGAGCAAAGAGCTGCTGGGTGTGTCCATCAACCTGATTGATTTTCTCAGGGCCAGTGGTCACCTAAGTCTATTCTTTCTTTCCTTATCTACTTCAGAAGACCATTAAAATATTTACTCTTGTTAAACCTAAACAAAATGAATATGGGTTACTTTTACATATCTTGTGTTCTTGAATAAGTCATAGGTCCTGGATTTTGGCAGTTTGTAACATTAGGTTTATAGAACCTCACAAGGGCCCATTTTTCTGTCAGTTCCAAAACAAGAAACTTCCTGAGTCCTTCATCTAAAATATATTGTCTCGGCTGGGCGCAGTGGCTCGTGCCTGTATTCCCAGCACTTTGGGAGGCTGAGGCGGTGGATCACCTGAGGTTAGGAGTTTGAGACTAGCCTGACCAATATGGTGAAACCCTGTCTCTACTAAAAATGCAAAAATTAGCCGGGGGTGGTGGCTTGTACCTGTAATCCCAGCTACTCAGGATGCTGAGATAGGAGAATTGCTTGAACCCAGGAGGCGGAGGTGGCAGTGAGCCAAGATAGCCGGGGGTGGTGGCTTGTACCTGTAATCCCAGCTACTCAGGATGCTGAGATAGGAGAATTGCTTGAACCCAGGAGGCAGAGGTGGCAGTGAGCCAAGATCGCACCACTGCACTCCAGCCTGGGCGACAGAGTGAAACTCTATCTCAAAAAAAAAAAAGAATTGTCTCTATCTGGCCACAGTCACAAATGTTTGTTCATTTGTTCATTCATTCATTCAAATGTTTTGTAAGCCTGCTATCTCAGTGTTACTGCATTACATTCAGATTACACTGATGAACAACATGTCTTTCCTCCAGGAGCTAGAGAGATTCCTACTTCACTAATACAAGAGTGTGGTTAGTACTATGATGGAGGTGCAACATGCTATGGGACACAGAGG
This sequence comes from Mandrillus leucophaeus, assembly GCF_000951045.1. Lineage (NCBI taxonomy): Eukaryota > Metazoa > Chordata > Mammalia > Primates > Cercopithecidae > Mandrillus > Mandrillus leucophaeus. The sequence goes on along the minus strand of NW_012102943.1, from coordinate 2,187,203 downwards.
GTGTAGTATTTCGTTTGGGCTAGGGGAGATGGGTTAGTGCTTTCGGAAAAGGTAGCATTGTAACTGGGTTTTAAAAAAATTATTAGGATCATGACAGGCAAAGAGGTAGATGGCCATTCTAAGCTAAGTAAACAGCGTATGTGAAGGCACTAATTCATGCTCTACTCCTTTGAGAGCCTGGTTCATTTTCTTCTCTTACTCTGGTTATTAGACTTATTATTTGTTGTTGTCCTTTCTCTCTTTTTGGCTATTCTTACCTCCCTTGTTTTCCTATAGTTCCTAGTGGTAGATCCTATGGCATTAGTTTTATAGTCTAGGACACAGAGATGGAGGATCACCTGTATTGCCTCCCAGTGGAAGTGCAGGGCAACATTATTTCTCTATTCATCCTGTGTCTCAGAGTGTGTACTTAGAATAGTAAAGTGAATCTTGCATGAATGTGGGCCCTGCCCACAGGGCAGATGACTCCGTACTAGAACATAGTGGAATAGACCAAAACCTTCTACAGCGTGTATGAGACACTTGACCCATCGACCCTATTCATGCCCTTTACATTCAGCACCCTCATATCGACTTCTCTCCTCTTTCCTACCAAGCAAGGGAGTACTGTTCAAAGATGCAAATGCATTCTGCCTTACTTTCTTTTTATTGCCAAAAACATTTATCTTTACCTTGCAAACTACTTTTTCTTCTATTTATTTTCAACATTTAGCAGGTTGTTTACAAAGGGACCAAAAGATAAAAAAGGACCATCTTCCTTGTTTCAAGGACTGGTAGGTCGGGGTTGGGGTTAAGGTTAAGGTAGGGGTTAAGACCAGATCCTATTTTGCAGCCTGCCTGGGAGGTGAAAAACCCGGGAAGAAGACCACTGGTAGCATATGTATGGAAAGGAGACAGGCTGCCGTTACATCTTTTCCGGAGGAAAAACTGTCAGGGGGAGTCAGGCATATACGGAGAAGAATCCTTAATGGTTTATACTCTTGGGAAGTCCTGTACCCAGCCAGTTATTTGCTTTGACTTGGCTATTTATGGTCTGGTTCTGGTCTTTTTTTTTTCCCCTAACCAAGACAAATGAGGCTCAATTAAAGAAAAGGGACATAAGATACCTATTCCAAAATGGAATTCCTCTTAACTCTCATGCAATGACAAGTAGAATTGTTAGTATATGTGAGCACTGAGAATTACTTTATTGATGAACACTGGTATTTACACTGGCATTTTCTCTGGTGTAGGAAGCTGAACCATCTATCTCCAGAAATGTCTTCGGAAAGTAAAGAGCAACATGACCTTTCACCCAGAGACTCAACTGAAGGAAATGACAGTTCTCCATCTGGGATCCATTTGGAGCTTCAAAGGGAATCAAGTACTGACTTCAAGCAATTTGAGACCAATGATCAATGCAGACCTTATCATAGGATCCTTATTGAGTGTCAAGAGAAATCAGATACAAACTTCAAGGAGTTTGTTATTAAAAAGCTGCAGAAGAATTGCCAGTGCAGTCCAGCCAAAGCCAAAAATATGATTTTAGGTTTCCTTCCTATTTTGCAGTGGCTCCCAAAATACGACCTAAAGAAAAACATTTTAGGGGATGTGATGTCAGGCTTGATTGTGGGCATATTATTGGTGCCTCAGTCCATTGCTTATTCCCTGCTGGCTGGCCAAGAACCTGTCTATGGTCTGTACACATCTTTTTTTGCCAGCATCATTTATTTCCTCTTGGGTACCTCCCGTCACATCTCTGTGGGCATTTTTGGAGTACTGTGCCTTATGATTGGTGAGACAGTTGACCGAGAGCTACAGAAAGCTGGCTATGACAATGACCATAGTGCTCCTTCCTTAGGAATAGTTTCAAATGGGAGCATGTTATTAAATCACACATCAGACAGGATATGTGACAAAAGTTGCTATGCAATTATGGTTGGCAGCTCTGTAACATTTATGGCTGGAGTTTATCAGGTAAGGAGCAATGAAACAATTGGTTATTTCTGGAAAAGTAGTCTAGTACATGAAATCTCATATCTGTAAGGGATCGTAGGAATCACAATAATTAAAGGTACCATTTATTGAGAGTTCAGGATGTATGAAGGGTAGAGGCAAAATTCAAACCCTAACCTGACTCCACAGGTAACATAAGGCTGGTTCACTGGACCTCCACCACCCAGTACAACTCCTTAATTTTACATGTCAGAAAATCTTGGCTTTGCTTGAGATTATTTGTGGCTGGTTATTGGCAGAGTCAGCATTAGCAGTGAGGCAAGTAGGTAACAAAATGGGGGTTGAGAGTGCAGGAGTTTTTCATTTTTTTTTTTTTTTCTGGAGACAGGGTCTCACTTTGTCACCCAGGCTGGAGTGCAGTGACACTATCTTAGTTCACTGCAACCTCCGCCTCCCTGGCTCAAGCAATCCTTCTACCTCAACCTCCTGAGTAGCTAGGACTATAGGCACATGCTACCATGCCTGGCTAATTTCTTTTTTTTTTTTTTTTTGGTAGAGATAGGGTTTTGCCATGTTGCCCAGGCTAGTTTCAAACTCCTGAGCTCAAGCAATCCTCCCGTCTTGGCCTCCCAAAGTGCTGGGATTATAGGTGTGAGCCACCACACCCAGCCTCAAATTCTAAATGTCTCTTACCTTCCATTAGAATTACTGATCTATTGAGTGACTCTTACTAAAGGTAGTGGTTGTCTTGGAATGTTGGGGAGGGAGGAAAAAAGTTGGGGACCACAGTTTCATATTATCAGCCAGGAGAAAGGATAAGAAATCAAATTCTTGAGTCTCCCATAGAATCCACTAATCTGTCATTATCATCATGCCCCTGGCTTTGGCATCCAGGAGTCAGTGCCAGGATTAAACCTTCTCTAATGCAGGCATTTCAAACCAACAAGGGGAGGGGAAGAGTAGCTCACTTTAGTTGGAGATCAGGTGAGTGGGGAGGGAGAGTGAAGATGGTGTGAAGAAGAGCTGTGCTTCTCAGAGTCTACTTATTTATTATTTACTCATTTATTTATAAAGAGACAGGGTCTCTCTATGACCAACCTAGGTTGGTCTCAAACTCCTGGGCTCAAGTGATCCTCCCAATACTGCCTCCCCCAATGCTGGGATTACAGGCATGAGCCATCACGCCCAGCCAACTTTTGCCTTTTTGTTAGTATGTCTTACCAAGAAGGAGGAAGGCATAACAATTCTGAAAACTTATTAGATGGAGGAGAATATAAAGAAGTAAAATTTTAGAATTTTTATTAATATGGGAGACAGTGTGGCATAAGTACATATATACTGCGTGAGAATGGTTTCTTAGTATGAGGTTAAAGATAATTCTACAATAATTTCTAAAGTGTGATTCTATTTTGATGTAAATCTGGTTTTTTGTTTTACCAGTTAAAACTTCACTTGTACACTTGCTCTTAGCCAAGGGGCTAAGAAAGCAGTAAGACTTCACTTTTACAGTAGTGATTTGTAATTTAAGGAAAATACATGGTTTCTTAACTAGAAGAATTTTTTCCAATTTGAAGTTTTCTTGTGGATCCTTGAGAATGTTTTTCTTTTAAAAGAAGTCTGTTCTTTGTGATGGGAAAAATGAAAAATAAAAATAAAAGAGGTCTGAACCTTTTCAAGTTTAAGAAACATTGTATGAAAAGACAGAAATCTAAAGTTCCTGTCTCACCTGGGCTAATAAGTAACAGTGTGACCTTGGGCAAGTTGCTTAGCCCTTTAAACATAATTTTCGTATTTGTAAAATGAGAAGATTGATGTATGATTGTGTTTATTCTAGCACTGACATTCTGTGATGCTCTGATGATATGTCTGCATGCAAGAAATATCAGGATAATACAAACTTTAAAAGTTCTTTTCCATTTATATTTAACATTTCTATATCCTTCCTTCCAGGTAGCGATGGGCCTCTTTCAAGTGGGTTTTGTTTCTGTCTACCTCTCAGATGCCTTGCTGAGTGGATTTGTCACTGGTGCCTCCTTCACTATTCTTACATCTCAGGCCAAGTATCTCCTTGGGCTCAACCTTCCTCGGAGTAATGGTGTGGGCTCACTCATCACTACCTGGATACATGTCTTCAGAAACATCCATAAGACCAATCTCTGTGATCTTATCACCAGCCTTTTGTGCCTTTTGGTTCTTTTGCCAACCAAAGAACTCAATGAACACTTCAAGTCCAAGCTTAAGGCACCGATTCCTATTGAACTTGTTGTTGTTGTGGCAGCCACATTAGCCTCTCATTTTGGAAAACTACATGAGAATTATAATTCTAGTATTGCTGGACATATTCCCACTGGGTTTATGCCACCCAAAGTACCAGAATGGAACCTAATTCCTAGTGTGGCTGTAGATGCAATAGCTATTTCCATCATTGGTTTTGCTATCACTGTATCACTTTCTGAGATGTTTGCCAAGAAACATGGTTACACGGTCAGAGCAAACCAGGAAATGTATGCCATTGGCTTTTGTAATATCATCCCTTCCTTCTTCCACTGTTTTACTACTAGTGCAGCTCTTGCAAAGACATTAGTTAAAGAATCAACAGGCTGCCAAACTCAGCTTTCTGGTGTGGTAACAGCCCTGGTTCTTTTGTTGGTCCTCCTAGTAATAGCTCCTTTATTCTATTCCCTTCAAAAAAGTGTCCTTGCTGTGATCACAATTGTAAATCTACGGGGAGCCCTTCGTAAATTTAGGGATCTACCCAAAATGTGGAATATTAGTAGAATGGATACAGTTATCTGGTTCGTTACTATGCTCTCCTCTGCACTGCTAAGTACTGAAATAGGCCTACTTGTTGGGGTTTGTTTTTCTATGTTTTGTGTCATCCTCCGCACTCAGAAGCCAAAGAGTTCATTGCTTGGCTTGGTGGAAGAGTCTGAGGTCTTTGAATCCGTGTCTGCTTATAAGAACCTTCAGACTAAGCCAGGCATCAAGATTTTCCGCTTTGTAGCCCCTCTCTATTACATAAACAAAGAATGTTTTAAATCTGCTTTATACAAACAAACTGTCAACCCAATCTTAATAAAGGTGGCTTGGAAGAAGGCAGCAAAGAGAAAGATCAAAGAGGAAGTAGTGACTCCTGGTGGAATCCAGGATGAAATGTCAGTGCAACTTTCCCATGATCCCTTGGAGCTGCATACTATAGTGATTGACTGCAGTGCAATTCAATTTTTAGATACAGCAGGGATCCACACACTAAAAGAAGTTCGCAGAGATTATGAAGCCATTGGAATCCAGGTTCTGCTGGCTCAGTGCAATCCATCTGTGAGGGATTCCCTAACCAAGGGAGAATATTGCAAAAAGGAAGAAGAAAACCTTCTCTTCTATAGTGTGTATGAAGCGATGGCTTTTGCAGAAGTATCTAAAAATCAGAAAGGAATATGTGTTCCCAATGGTCTGAGTCTTAGTATTGTTTAATTGAGAAAGTAGATAGAGGAATGTCTAGCCAATAGGTTAAGATTTCAAGTGTCCAACATTTCCCAGTTCCACAGTGGAAAATTTTGCACACTTGAAATTTTAACCAAGTGGCTAGATATTATTCCTCCTTTGAAGCTAATGGCATTTGTATATACACACTGCAGCAGTGCTTGTAGCTGGACAGAGTCAAAAAGAAGAAAATATGGTTTCAGGTTTTCTTGCAGATATGAAGTGTTCTTGGAATGCAATAAGTATGTACTGAATTGAACTGTAAAGTAGCTCCAAAACTTAATTACTATCCTGTTTTAGGGGTTATACATTTGGATTCTTCATTCTCCAAGAGATGAAGCAGTGAAGTTGGGATTTGCATTGGAAGTGCTGTAGACTTCTTTATGTGGCTCAGTGGAGAGAGAGGAAAAGAATGTTGCACCTGCTCTAGTACCAATAGGTCAAGAGGCTTCTGGATCACAAAGTCATAACTAGACAGGTTTGTTCTTGTAGTTCTCTATTCCCAGTCTTTGCTCCCCAGATGGCAGTAGTTTTTAGTAGGAAAGTGCCATTCCTGTCCTTAAGGCACAGTCTCATCAGAAGTCTAACACCTGAGCAGGTTTGTAACATCCTGAGAGCCAGCCTGACATTAGACAGAATACCCTTTGTAATACACTGGAAATTTTTAGTCATGCCTTTCTGTTTAGGATAAATAGGTAAGCACAAAGAGCTCTTCAAAGTCAGAAAAACAATAGGAGTCCTTCCTTGTCTTTTCTGTGATCTCTGTCCGTCCTTGTTTCTGAGAATTTCTCTACCATTAAGCTCTGTTTTAGCTTTCAATTATTCTAGTTTGTTTCCCACAGAATCTTTCCTAAACTGGTAATTTTGTCAGTGACAATCTTGTCAGTCAGCAATTTCTAACAGCATTTTAAATGAGTTCGATGTACAGTAAATATTGATGACAATGACAGCTTTTAACTCTTCAAGTCACCTAAAGCTATTATGCAGGAGGATTTAGAAGGATCACATTCATGAAACCCAAGTGCCATGGGTGTATTACTCATGATAGCTGGCCTACAGGTCATGAATTGAATAATTTCCTTTCAAAAAGCAAGAATGTCCAACATTGAAAGTTTATAGTTTTATATTTGGACCTTGAAAGGTAAGAAAAAACCAGGCTCTCCAAAGTTAGGAATAGGGAACTAATTTATGAAACAGCCCTCTTTTTAAAAAAAAAAAAAAAAGCAAACTGCAAAAGCACAAAATCATTTTTCAATCTGTTCCCAGATTCTAAACAATTTTAAATATTTATGAGAAGCAAATCCTATGTGTAGGGCATCTGTTGGAGTGGGATGCTTTTAGACATATATTAAGTATGTACATGTTTAATATGTATATTTAAAATGCATATATATTTTATATCTCTATTATTCTATATAGATATATATAACTTAGCTTTATTGTTAGCTCCATAAGCTGCCAGTGTTGCTTTTCTGTTGGTAGAGCTCTCCCATTTGGTGACATGGAAAATACCTTTCCATTATCACAACAAAGCAGTTGCTCAGTAGAAAGTCTAGATTTCTGTCTTATAGGTGATTCACATTATAATTAAATGTAGACTTCCTGAATTTTGACATCCTTTTAGAACTGGGGTCTGGAATTCCAGAAATGTTAATTGCTGCTTGTATTTGTGCTTGTTTGTTTTTAGCCAGTATTTGCCCTTTCTATCCAACCTTATGAATAATGGCAGTAAAATCACAGTATCTTGGTCAGTCTTTATTTTTTTCCTTTTTTCTTTTTTAAGAGACAGTCATCCAGGCCAGAGTGCAGTGTGATCATAGCTCACTGAAGCTTCCAACTCCTGGGCTCAAGTGATCCTTCCACTTTGGCCTCCTGAGTATCTTAACCATAGGTATGAATCACCACACACTGCTAATTTTTTAAATTTTTTCTAGAGATGGGGTCTCACTGTATTGCCCTGGCTGGTCTCAAACTTCAGGCTCAAGCAATCCTTCAGCCTCAGCCTCCCAGAGTGTTGGGATTACAGGTGTGAGCCACTGCAGTTGGCCAAGTTACTTGTTTTTAATCTCTCTTGCCCTTCTCCCAAGGCAGGCTGAAGTTGAGACTATTAAAGGTGTCTAATACCCTGTAACAGAGTAATGAATACATGCTTAAGACGTTATAATTAGCCAACACCAACACAGCGAAAAATATAATTCCAGCCAGACTTTGGAAAATCCCTCAGAAGGAAGGATAACAGGCTTTGACCTTTACCAGCAATTTCTGTCTATATGTGGATGTAAACCGTTCTGGAACGTTATGTATGCAGTTAGCGAATCCTTGAATTATGTTCTGGTTTGTACTTGTCCCATCCATCCAGACAAACAAGAGATTCTGCTTTTGGTAGCCATTTGTAGAAACATTTAAGATGTCACTAGAATTTACATTTCATCCTCTCTACTTGGGTTGAGGTTGCCTATATTTGGATATTGTTAAAAATGTTTTGGTTGCTGATATTCAGAGGAATCAAAGCTGGAACCAAAGCCTAATTTGCCAATAAAAAAACTGTTTTCGGCCAGGCGCAGTGACTCATGCCTGTGATCCCAGTACGCTGGGAGGCCGAGGTGGGTGGATCACCTGAAGTCAGGAGTTGGAGACCATCTTGGCTAACACTGGGAAACCCCGTCTCTACTAAAAATACAAAAAATTAGCGGGGCGTGGTGGCACGTGCCTGTAGTCCCAGCTACTCAGTAGGCTGAGGCAGGAGAATCACTTGAACCCGGGAGGCAGAGGTTGCAGTAAGTCGAGACTGTGTCACTGCACTCCAGCCTGGGTGACAGAGCGAGACTCTGTCTCAAAACAAAAAATGTTTTCATTTGCTCTCTTGACCAAAGGCTAGGACTTTAGTTCATGAGGCGTTATTTTAAACACTATATTGATACAAAAATATCTTGCTTACTCTAAACTTTAGAGTCTAAATGAAGCATTTTCTCAGTGATTACTGACATATACAAAATTCTGAATATCATAAAATGGTTACCATTTAATTGAAATGTAGTGTGGTATACTCTCGATGGTTAGAACTCTTACAGCCTTATATATTTTTAAATTTGTTACACCCAGAGGGTTGGAGTGTGCCAGTGCACAGGTAGACTAAGGAAAACATTGTAGAGGAGTGAAGAGAATAGACCACTGAAAAGACTATTATCTGACCAGTGGAGGCAGAAAAGAGAGGAACCCAGTTGAATAGGATCCAATCCCCGGTTAGCCCCCACACAATAATAGGGAGACAAGGATTAGGAGCCATACCTCTGAGAACAAGGTCTCTTTATAGAGCAAATTTCTCTTTCTAGAAGGGGAGCGTCACAGGGTCACAGATTCACCAAAGCTGAAAGGGCTGAGGAGCTCATGGTAGCCTGGGTTGACCTACTCTGGAGCATGGTGTCTTTCTTCTAAACTGAGTGACTGTAGTACTATCTGTGCCTCTGATGGAATAAAACTGACAGATGTCTAATTTTTTTTTTAAGTAGGACCAAAAGAAAACAAGATTTAGATAGTCTGACTTTGCTTTTGAACAACAGCAGACATTGCAAGTCAAAATTGTTGTCAAATTTATATATGGTAAATGATGAACTTTAAAAATGTGTCCAGGTGTTAGACGAGTTCATTAGACTATTTTAATGCTAATGGCTAGTACGTTTTAACAAGAACAGCAATTATCTGCTGTGGTATTTCCTTAGTAATTGGTCATTTAAGAACATGTTAGGGTTAGCCCTGATCTGAATATAAAAGTGAGAAAAGGGCTACAGTGCATTTCTTGGTAACTTAAATTGAGTCTTGAAGTTGTAACGATCCATTTGGAGTTCTGTGATCCTTATTGTTCTTAATGAATTGTGTTTCTCTATGTTTTGTTACAGATGAGCCATAGGTTTCTTTGTATCATTGTAGACATTACTTCAGATACCTCTGAGGACCTAGCCAGCAGTCTAGGATCCTGGGCCAAGTGCTGGGACTATGGTACTAACTCCAGTAGATGGACTGTGTAGTAACTCTCCCAGGGAACGCACTAGGGTACTTAGGGAGGTGCTTTGTGGAGCATATTGAAGCTTTGACTGAGATCTGAGCAGGAGGCAGTGATGTCCCTGGTCTATTCAGGGAAAGATTTCACTGGAAATGGTAAACATCCAATTGACAGGATTTAGATTTCGCTTAGTTTTTCTGCTTTTTAATGTGTCTCCCCCATCTCAGTGTTTTCTTTATCCATTCTAGTGATGCCTTATTTGAAACTGGGCTTAAACTGCAAAAAGAATGAAGTTGGATTTAGGAAGCTGTTAGATCATTGAGTGGCATTAAGAGTGAAATTTCACTGGCAGTAAAATTTCCTTGAGCCTAAAAAAAAAAAAAAAAAAAAAAATTTAAAAAGAATCAGTTTTTAAATTAAAAAAATAGAAAGCTATTAGGCTCCTAATTTGTGGGTTTTTTTTTTTTTTTTGGAAAAACAGTTTAGATAATCCTGAATGGAATCATTAACTTGGGTGGTAATTACAAGAATGAAAATTATAATGGAAAAGGATAAAATAATATACCAGCTGGTTTGTTACTATAGTCCATGTATTAAAATACTGTTGAAATATGTTAAAGGTAAATTTTTAAGGTTTAAAAACTTTTAGTAACTTTCAGGGATGCAGAATTTAGATGTTGGAGGTGGGGAGATTTATTTTTATAAGGTAATTTTTATCCTGATAAAGACTTAAAAAAAAGTTTTGCAACTGAAATTTTAAAGTAAACATGTTAAACACAAAAAGTAAAATAAGCATTATAGTAAATAGTGGATTCTCTGGTGTGTATTTTTTATCTTAGTGTTATAAAATTGGAAAAGAATGGACTGAAGTCTAAAAACTAGAATAATGAAGGACACTAAAACGCCTTTATTGTAGATACTATGTTTGTAAGTCTGTAGATAAGCAGCTTAAGCCAAAAAGGTCTTTCAACTGAAACTTTAATCAACTTATTTTGGAGATGTTCTTTTCCCTTGTCTCATGCGCCATCCCTAAAATAATAAGATACATGGGATCAAACAGCCCTTGCCTTTTCAACACAAATCAGTTGGAAAATTATGATTTGAGTCCTGTTGTTGCCATGGCTTCTGTTTCTCAGAAATGAGTGTATATGAACATACCGATCTATGTAATAGACTACTTTTTTTTGTCTTCTTTGCAACTTTGTATACAAACCAAGACAATATCAGGGTGACAGGTGAATGAACTTAAATTCTCAGTCTTGTCTATTCACCAAAAAAGTATACTGCCTGTTTTTTCTTTAATTATTCAAGGTTGATGACTTTTAGGAACGTGTTTTATACTGTATTTTTTAATTAAAGCAAGTGCCTTGATGTAATTCCATGTAAATCATTGCTTAACCCTCTTATGGGATGAGGATCAGTTATGAATGTATTGCAGCCTACTGGAAAGAAGGGGGAGTTGGTTAATAGCAGATACTTTTCTTCTAGAAGGTTATGTTTTATGCTGTTTATTATGTAAGATCCTGTATGTGTGTTGAGATTTAGAGGTTTCATTTATTTTATCTGCTAATAAATTGTTACTCTAATAATACATTACTCTGTATTTAAATTATTTAAGTGCAAGGAGGGTTCTGACTAAAACACATTTAGGCTCCAGTGAGTTTTAAAATACCATCTGTTGGCCAGGCTCAGTGGCTCACACCTATAATCCTAGCATTTTGGGAGGCTGAGGCGGGCGGATCACCTGAGGTCAGGAGTTCGAGACCAGCCTGGCCAACATGGTGAAACCCTGTCTCTACTAAAAAAGCAAAAATCAGCTGGGTTTGGTAGTGAACACCTGTAGTCCCAGCTACTCAGGAGGCTGGGGCATGAGAATTGCTTGAATCTGCGAGGCAGAGGTTGCAGTGAGCTGAGATCACGCCACTGTACTCCAGGCTGGGTGACAGAGTGAGACTCTGTCTCAAAAAAATGTATAAATAAAATAAAATATCATCTGTTAGGCTGGGCGTGGTGGCTCATGCCTGTAATCTCAGAACTTTGGGAGGCTGAGGCAGGTGGATCACGAGGTCAGGAGTTCAAGACCAGCCTGGCCAAGATGGTGAAACCCCGTCTCTACTAAAAACACAAAAAGTAGCCAGGCATGGTGTCAGGGGCCTGTAATCCCAGCTACTCAGGAGGCTGCGGCAGAGAATTGCTTGAACCGAGGAGTCAGGTTGCAGTGAGCCGAGATCAGGCCATTGCACTCCAGCCTGGATGACAGAGCAAGACTCCACCTAAAAATAAATAAATAAAATAATCATCTGTTACATTTGGAGAGTAATTCAGTCATTAATGTTTCCCAGCTATAACAAAAGGATCTGTCCTCAGAGAAGGACATAAAGAAATCCAATTCTTTTTCCTTTATGGTCTTGAATGAGTCAGTTAACCCTTTGGAGAAGAGGGGAGGAAGACTAGATTACTTGAGGACCCTTTTTGTTTTTTGTTTGTTTGTTTGTTTTGAGACAGGGTCTTGCCCTGTCGCTCAGGCTAGAAGTGCAGTGGCGCAATCATGGCTCACTGCAGTCTCGACCTGGGCTTAAGCAATCCTCCTGCTTCAGCCTCCTGAGTAGCTGGGACTATAGGTGTTTGCCACCACACTCCGGCTAATCTTTTCTATTTTTTGTAGAGATGGGGTTTTACCATGTTACCCAGGCTGATCTTGAACTTCTGGGCTCAAGCGTTCCTCCTGCCTTGGCCTTCCGAAATGCTGGGATTATAGGCATGTATGACTCCTATTCCATACAGTGCTGGGATCAGAAAGCCCAATTTTGGATCATGTTTTACTACTATCTTAACTCTTGAGTTTGGACAAGTGACCTTTGAGCCACATTTTTTTCCATCAGTAAATACAGGCTAACACCTTCTGAAGACTAAGTGAGAGAACTAGGAGTAGATTCCTGACTGGAGCACACCACTTTGTAAGGAATAGAACACTACCCTCACCCTATACATGCCATGAAGCCTCTCCCAGAATGTCCTCCTCTTTATGCCTCTCTCAGTTCATGAGGGTACAGGGTTAAGAACAGTTTTTAGTCCTCCTCTTGCAATAACTGAGCATTCTCCCAACCTCATACCCACCTCACAGAGTGAAGGAGTTGAATAGTCTAAGGGTCCTTCCAGTCTTACCATAGTGTGCACTGCTGCCTGTGAGCAGCACCTGGGATCCAGAGCCCTGTGAGGTATACTCAGTCATTCTCAAGCATCTCTGTCAGCCATCTTGGAGGGCCTTGCTTTCCCATCTGTCCTTTCAGGGCTTGTGTCCTTGGCCTCTTCTCTCTTCACTCACTGCTTAAGTTTTTTGTTTTCAGATCCAGTTGAGGCTGATGAAAGTATGACTCAGGGAAATAGCCACATGTGCAGGTATACACATACAGTTCTAAAAAGGTTGGCTCATGGGCTGTCATATGTTGAACACCTTGCATTATAAGCCCACTCTATATAACTGCATCCACATGTATGGCTTCAATCACCTTGCTATCTGTGGCAGCCAAAAAATAGTTCTAGCCTAACCATTCTAGAACGCCAAACAGTCTATCTGTCTATATATAAATCTCCAGGGCTGGTTGTTACCAGACAACTGCCTGGATGCCCAGAGACATCTCACGTGTAACATGACCCTCGAACTCGTCTTCCTTTCCCCAGTAACGTACCTTGATCATGGTGCGACCCAGCCACTTAAGCAGAAACCTGAAATTTCATGAAATCTTCCTTTAAAACTCCCACAGTAAATCCATCTTACCTCGTAAATGCCTCTCAAATCCAACATGTTTTTCCTACCCCTCAGTGTAAATTATTTCTCTTCAGTACTATACTACAGCCTAACTAGTTTATCTGCTTTTCTACAATCCAGCCTCCATACTAGTTATCAATTATTTCAGTAAAAAATAAAAATTATTTCAGCCCTGACCATTGCTACTTGTCAGGGCAAGTAGAAGGGGTCTCCAGTGTCTTTAGGATAAGTTCAAAATAAATGGTCTAACCCACAAGACTTAAAAAACTCTGCCCTTACATCTCCAGCCTTTCGTTCTACCACACATCCTTTGCTTGGCATACCACCCACCAACCTTAGGTGCTCCCAAATGGGCCATTTAAAAAAAAAAATACCCCAGGCCTTTGTATATGCTGTTCTGCCAGGAGTTGCCTCCCAGCCCCATCTCCCTAACTCCCTACTTTTCCTTCCAGATACTTACCAAATGTCCCTTTTCCTTGGCAACATTTCCTACTGAATTCGTCTTCTCTTATTCAGGGGCTTCTTTAGGGTCCCCCTCTATATTCCTGTATATCTTTGCATATCCTCTAAAATGACATTTACCACTCATAAAGCGTAAACTATATTATTTGCATATTCTCTAAAATGACATTTACCACTCATTCCCCCACGCCCCATCTATCTCCTCTACTAAGCCTCTTGAGAGTAGGGCCATGTACTTCATCCTTAGAGCTCCTATGACCTGCAGTGGGTTTATAAGGTTAAAGAAGTTATTACTGCAAACATGGATATATTTGTTGGGTAATTATTTCCCTAATACTGGCTCATTTCCAGAGCTTGAGTGTCTATCCACGATCAGGTACATAGCCTATGGTTTTTCATTTTGGGGGTTTTTTGGGGTTTTTGCCATTTTTTGAGACAGGGTCTTGCTCTTTCACCCAGGCTGGAGTGCAGTGGCGCGATCATGGCTCACTGCAGCCTGAAACCCCTAGGCTCAAGTAATTCTCCCGCCTCAGTCTCCCGAGTAGCTGGGATTACAGGCATGAGCCACCACATCTGACTAATTTCATTTTTGTAGAAACAGGGTCTTGCTATGTTGCCCAGGCTGCTGTCAAACTCCTGGGCTCAAGCAATCCTCCTGCCTCAGCCACCCAAAGTGGTGGGATTACGGACATGAGCCACCATGCTCAGCCTGGCCTATGGTTATTAATAGGTTGGAAAAAGTCTCTAGAGAAGAGATAGTATGTAATGGAGGGGATTAGGTGGTCCCAGGCAGTTACTTCTAGGTAAATTGTTAGAACAAGTCCAACATCCTATGCGTCTTCCTTCTTTCTTTGTTGCCTTCCCTCTCAATCTGTACCACATCAGAGAAATTACAAGTGGCAGCTCCAAAGGTTTCTTCAGTTGACACTGTCTCCCTATGTAGTCCACCTGTGCCCTCTGGTGGCCACAATATGCTACCACATTCCACTTTAAAGATAAGTCTGGCTTCAGGTAGCATGAACAGCAGTTTAATAGGTCTACAACCTTGGAATTAAATTATCTGAGTCTATTGTGGTTTTGTATTATGATTTACTAAAAATATTAAATAATAAGTAAATAGTGCTTGAAATATAATAGACAATAAATCTTAGCTTACTTGCTTTTGAATCAGGCCCTTATGAGTAATGGCACAGAAAACTTGAATTATCATCTATTGATTAGGCTGGTGGTTCTCAAACACTGAACCCCAAGACCTATTAGTGGAAGAAAGGGCTGATAAAGCAGGTCCCTGATTCTAGATGGTACTCATTTCGTTCCAAATAGGGATAGAATGACAATAGAGTGCATTTATAGAATACTTAGTCTGTAGCAGGTACACCTTTTTATCCTCATGCAACACAATTGAGGTACGTGCCTAGGCCTAGTATGCTGGCCTGCAGAGAGGATTAGTCAACTGGAGCAGAAGTGGGGTTGCCACTCAAGTGACGTTGGAGTGACCAAAGAGGTACAGAGAAGCCATAGAAAGCCTGACGAGGGGTAATACCAACCTCTTTTAGCTTAATAAAATACCAAAAAACTCTGATGTCCAATAGAATCAAAGTTTTAGCCCTTGTAAACTGGACTGCAAAAATTTTCTTTTTTGGATGATTTCCATCTTCCAGGATCTAAATCATGACATATTAAGTAAATCAAGAATGTTAAATTTGTTTTTATTATTAGTAGTAGTATTTTAGATGGAGTTTCACTCTGTCACCCAGGCTGGAGTGCAGTGGCAACCTCTGGATTCAAGTGATTCTCCTGCCTCACTCTACCAAGTAGCTGATATTACAGGCACCCACCACCATGCCCAGCTAATTTTTGTATTTTTAGAAGAGACAAGGTTTCACCATGTTGGCCGGGCTAGTCTCAAACTCCTGACCTCAGGTGATTCGCCCCCCTCGACTTCCCAAAGTGCTGGGATGTGTGAGCCACCACGCCTGACCAGGGATGTTAAATTTGTTTTTTAAAAAAAGCAAGTTTAAGCACATATTTACTGAACATCTACTGTATGCAAAGGACTTAGACAAGCCCTTTCATACTAAAGTCCTGTGTGTATAAATGGAAGCCAAAAGAAACCCTGGAATGACTTTCTGGTGGAGGGACATGGGTTCAACTATAAATGGTATATATTCTGTATACTTATCAATTATATTCTATATAATTCATTATCAAAGAACAGATTATAGCCTGGATTGGAATTATATTTGAGGCAACTATTTCCATGGAAAAATTTTGCAAGCCCTTTTAAATGGAGTAAAACCCTACCTTATCTCCAAGCCATTTCTAGTAGAATCAACACTTAATATAGCTTTAAAAATAAGATAGCTTCAACACATTATATGTGTCTATCAATTTATACACAAATGTTTATTGAAGTGCCTATGATGTGTCCAGCACAGTCCTAGGCACCATTAAGATTATAAAGGTTGACTGACCCCTGCTGTCATGGACCTTACAGTCTAAAGAGCCAGAGAACATCTAGAAAACATCTAAGTGTTTGAGTGGTAAAGACAAGAAGTTCAGAGATGAGGGGAAAACAGGTGGAGTAGTTGCTGGAGTCTCCAAGAAAGCCTGGAAGAAAGAGGATTCCAGTTAGTTCTTGAATGTGTAAGGCCTAGCTTAGTAGAGAACAGGGTGAGTCATTTGGGCAAGGCACACAGGCAGAAGTCAGTACACAGTGAGAGAAAACAGTGACCTCTTCAGGGAGCATTAATGTACACGGAATTGTATCAAGCTAACAAGTTGGAAATGCAGGTTGTAGTCAACTATAGAGGATACTAAATCTCAGCTAAATAGTTTTTTTGTAGGCATTTGAAAGCCACTACAGACACTTGGGCAGGGGAAATGGTGTGGTGCCAATAGATCAAACAATATGTGCAGAATGCACTGCGGGAGAACGGTGAGGGAAGGAATTAGATACCATGGCAGTAATCCTGACACCAGAGGATGATAACAACAATTAAGGAGCTGACAAAGAAATATAACCACAGGGCTTAGCCAGAAGAGTTTTCCTCTCTCACATGTTAAGAATTTAAAATATGTACAGTACTTTTAATTCAAATGATCGTATTAGTCTGTTAAAAGAAAAATATCCAAAATGAGCGGTAAAAGAATCTATTTAAACATCTGCCGTTCTTCAGTGATTGTTGTTTTGTTAATGTGGAAGCAATATTTTCTATGATTTATCTGCTGTATCTGTTTTGACTAAGCTATTATAGAAAGAAAAATCACTGAATTGCTATGGGTTTCTGAAATATCCAGAAAAATTAACCTGAAGCAGGGGGGAAAAATGACACCACACCATTAGCAGGTATTGTGTGAAACTTCTGAAAATGCAACTGACATTTATCTTATTAGGAATAAATACACTGTCTAATGAACTCTCTAATGAACCTTCCTCTCACCCTTTCTGGAAAGTGAGAGTCATGCTGGGCTGTACGTTCTCCCCCATGATTCTGATTAACGGGATGCTCTACTATTATAACCTCCCTCCCTGGTTGTATCCATGTCTTATTAAATTTTTTTTTTAGAGATGAGGTCTCGCTGTGTTGGCCAAACTGGTCTCAAACTCCTTGCCTCAAGTGATCCTCCCAAAGTGCTGGGATTACAGGCATGAGCCACCATGCCAAGCCTATGTCTTAAATGCACTGTATTTCCTTGTACTCCAGCTCCCTATTTGTGAAATGCCTATTAAAATATTTTCTAAGGCCAGTGTGGCAGTATGCATCAGTAGTCCCATCTATTTGGGAGGATGGCTTGAGGCCAGGAGTTAGAGACATGTGTTATAATCATGCCTGTGAATAGCCACGGCATTCCTGCCTGGGATGCAATATAACAAGACCCCATCTTTAAAAACAAAGTCTTATAGTGCTTCCGGCAAATCAACGGAAAGGAGAAAGAGCTCTAGAGTAAGAACAGTTGTTTCTTTTTTTAACAATTAGTGGCGGGGGAGTATTGAGATGGCCAGCTAAAGACAGAAGTTCTAGAACTCAGCTAGACCAGTATATTGCTTTATTTAAATTGGCTCAATATCCTATCTAAAGCTAGACTAGTGGTTTTCAAAGCATGGAGCCTGGACTGCATCAGCTGAGAATGTTAGAAATGCACATTTCTGGGTCCCACCTGAGGTCTACTGTATCAAACTCTGGGGGTGGGCCTAGCAGCCTTGGGTTTTAACAAGCCTTCCAAGTGATTCTGATGTGAGCTAGATTTGGAAGCCCCTGAGATAGACTTACTGGAAAGAAGCTGGACCCAGGCCCATAGTGTACTTGATGTTCCTGTGGTTGGTTCAGTTTCCAAACTTGTCTGCACATTGGAATCACCTGGAGAGCTTCAAAACTTCCAATGCCTGTGACCCATCACCAAAGATTGTGATTGAATAGGCCTGGGATATGGCCTGAGCTTTGGAATTTTTAAAGGATTCTCAAGTGATCCTAATGTGCAGACAAGTTTGGAAACCCTTGGATAAATCAAAATACATCTTGAATCAAGGACCAGAGATAGCCAAAAAGAAAAGACAAGACAAGACAACACACGTATTAGTTAAATTCCATTCAAGGAAGTTTCCTGGCTATTTCAGAGTACTGGAATATTGTCATAATAATATTGCTTTACTTAAATTGGCTCAACAGCCTATCTGAAGAAATCTTTATTCTTGTAAACTACATTTTCTGAAATAAATTCCTGCATTACTTTGTTTGGAGGAAATCTGTAATTTTGGAATCAACAAGGGTTTGTGTCACTCTTTTCATTAAATATTCATCTATGCCATTTAATTGTCCAAAAATGGCATCAGGAACGTCTACACAAGTGGAAAGGAACTGTCTAAGTTTCTGTACACTTGATATGGCTTCTGTGACGGTGACTTTTGGTTGCTCTGGTAAAGATACCTCCCCTTCATCTTCACTTCCTGCTTCACTGGTATTTTCGCCAGCCACCATGCCCTGGATGGTGTCTGTGTCCTGAGAGATAATGAGATCATCATCTGCAGTAACAAAGTCCTGGAAATTTACTTCATTTGGGACACAGGTGGCAATAGCCACTGTGTGCCACAACTTTTCAATGGCAGTGTCTGGTTCACTGGCTGCTGATTCTATGTCACATTCTGCAAATTCCATAGGGATGATGCCTGCCTTCTGCCAACATTTGACCACTGTGGATGGCTTGACTGACCACCATGCTGCAGCAATCATGTCGATGGCCTGCTTGATGTCCACCTTTTCTTGATCCTCCCTGCTGCTCAGCTTGAGGAGGATCTGTTTGAGAAGGTGGCTCCGGTATAGTACTTTCATGGTGTGAATTATGCCAAGATTCAGTGGCTGCAGGACAGCAGTACAGTTGGAGGGCAGATACCCAACCTGAATCCTTTCCAAGCGTGGAAGCATGTTATGAGCAGAGCAGTTGTCGATCAGCAAGAGGATCCGGCGTTCCGCCCTCTTCATCCTGGCATCCACTTGCATCAGCCACTCATTAAACAGATCCCTTGTCATCCAAGCCCACTGGTTGGCTCGGTAATCACAAGGGAGGGAATGGATGTTCTTGAGGCAGCGTGGGCTGGCTGACCTACCAACGATCAATGGTCTCATTTTTTCAGTCCCTGAGGCATTGCAACAAAAGAGTGCTGTCAACCGCTGCTTTGCTTTCTTGCCCCCTCTACAATGGTCTCCTTTAGCAGCAAGTGTATGCTGGGGAAGCAACTGGAAAAACACTCCTGTCTCATCAGCATTAAAGATATCATCTGGGCTGTAGTCAGCAATCAGTTTTATAATTTCCCCTGCATGCCACTCGTTAACCTTATCTATTCCTAGACCATTCATTAATCTGTCAGTATCTTCTCTACAGACTGCTTTCAAAGCAATTCCGTGGCGATCTCTAAATCTGTTCAGCCAGCCCACACTTGCTTGAAAATTGTCATAGCCAAGCATGTTGGCCAAGTTTAGTGCTTTTTTCCGAATGACAGAACCAGTCACAAGAATGTTTTTGGCATGGATTTCTTGAAACCAAGCAAAAACAGCCTTATCAATGTCATCATAAAGAGCGCTCCTCATCCTTTTCCGCTGGGGTCCCACGGATGCCTCCCGTACCTTTTTTTCAAATTTGGTGCGATCCTTTAAGAATGTAGATAAAGTAGAGGGAGTGATACCAAATTCTTTTGCCACGTCACCTTTCCTCTTGCCTGAGTCTACAGCTTCCACAACTTTCATTTTCTCTTCCAGAGAGAACTGCCGACGCTTCTTGTTCCCCTTGTTTGCCATTTCCAGGGAGTGAGGGCTGGCCACGACTAACAGGGCTGTCTGGTTCCTCCTCGCAGCTTGCTTTGCCACAAGTGTGGCAAACTGAGAAGACAAAATGGAGTACCTATCAGGAAACAAAGATAATGGATTTCCCCTAAAAGATGGTTCAGGTTTTCACAAATCGTATTAGGAAACGACAATTTATGGTCAAAGTAAAGAGAAGATAGGATTCACGCTACTGACTTTTTGTAGAGGCTACTTATAAAGACTCACAGAATGTTTGAAACAGAAGGGATCTTATTATATAGTTTACTTAAACTTTCTGAAGCCCTTAAAAATGGGAATAACAATGTTTGCTCTGCCTACCATGAGAACAGATTGAAATAGGCAGGGAAAGAACTTTGCATATAGCACTGTGCTGTATACATTCCGAGTTATTATCCAGTTTCTTTGATGGACGCAGAAACTGGGGCCCTGGGAAGGGGCCTACCCAGGTTCATGCAGCTTAGATTTCTTAACTCAGATTACTATTTCTGCCAGGCCATGGTCCTGCTTGAAATTCCACCAAAATGAGATCTTCAAAGCTCTACCACCATCTTGCCTGGAAAGATTTTTACTGTGGGAAGATGTTTCTGGTAGCCATACATTCATTTTATATTCATAGGTGCCAAGCTTTAAGGGTACAGTAATGAACAAAAGAGTCAAGGTCTCTGTTCTTATGAAATATAAAATGTGGTGGGAAAGATAAATAAGTAAACAAGATAATTACAGAGGGTGATATGTGCTATAAAGGAAATAAAGACTATGACAAGGAATAAAAGAGGAAGATCTACTTACTATACAAAGGGTGGTCAGGGGTGTCCTCACTAAGATGGCACTGAAGCTGAGATCTTCAAGAATATAGGGAAACGGCTGTCCAGCAAAAGACATAGCATCAGCAAAACCTCAAAAGCAAAAATAGGCCGGGCGCGGTGGCTCATGACTGTAATCCCAGCACTTTGGGAGGCCGAGGTGGGCGGATCACTTGAGGTCAGGAGTTTGAGACCAGCTGGCCAACATGGCAAAACCCCAACTCTACTAAAAATACAAAAATTAGCCTGGCGTGGTGGTGGGTGCCTGTAATCCCAGCTACTAGGGAGGCTGAGGCAGGAGAATCACTTGAACCCAGGAGGTGGAGATTGCAGTGAGCTGAGATCGTGCCATTGCACTCCAGCCTGGGCAACAAGAGCAAGACTCCGTTTCAAAAAAAAAAAAAAAAACAAAAAACCAAAAATAGCTTGAGGTATTCAGGGAACTGAAAGATTTGCATGAATCCAAGTATATGACAAAGGTGGGTGGCCAAGTATATGACAAAGATGCCATGGTAGGCTGGGTGCGGTAGCTCACACCTGTAATCCCAGCACTTTGGGAGGCTGAGGTGGGTAGATCATGAGGTCAGGAGATCGAAACCATCCTAGCCAACATGATGAAACCCTGTCTCTACTAAAACTACAAAAATTAGCTGGGTGTGGTGGTGCGTGCCTGTAATCCCAGCTACTCGGGAGTTAGAGGCACGAGAATTGCTTGAACCCAGGAGGCGGAGGTTGCAGTGGGCCAAGATCGCACCGCTGCACTCCAGCCTGGCAAGAGCGAGCCTCCATCTCAGACAAACAAAAAAAGATGTCATGGTAAAGAGTTGGTATTTTGAGTGCAACAGAGATCCGCTGACGTTTTCAGGCATTTTAAAAGGATCACTTTGGCTGTTTTGTGGAAAATGGATCAAAGAGGCAAAGAGACCAATTAAGTGACAGATTATGGCAGAAGTGATGGGCAGGTTATAGTACTTCTCTGGGCCTGTTTTCTTTTTTTCCTTTTTTAAATATATTTTTGAAAAGTCCCATGGTTGCAAACCACAAGACCAGATGATGCCTAAGGTCCTTCCAGATGTAAGTCTTGGACCCTAGATAGGTACTCCAAACTCAAATGCCTTTAGGGGCCAGGATGGTGGTGTAAGTGAGTGAAACAGGGATTGAAGTATTTGGAGAATGTTGTGGTGTATCCTGTCTAGAAGTATTCAGAATTTAAAACTAACAGTCCCCCTGCCCCAGGCTGGTCCAACAAAACATGATCCAGCAGTAGCAATTTTGGGTAATTGCCTTCGTAGGCATTTTATCATGAGAATCCTCAAAGGACAAGAGAAACTGCTGTGACTTTACGCTATGATTGTCCCTTCTCAAGGGTAGATTTTTACTATCACCTCCATACATTATCCATCCATTCGTGACATGTACTATGTATTAAGCAGTATGCTTGATGCCAGCCATACAGAGATGAATGGAGCATAGTGCCCACCTTTGAGGAGCCTACCAGGGAAGACAAACACTAGAGCATGTGAAAACTATAGCAGAGGTTACAGAGTACTACTGGAACATAAAAGTGCAGATAATCAACTGGAGTGGGGCATGGATGGCAGTGCACTTCAAAGAGGGAACAATATGGTGGGCCTTAAAGAATAAACAAATAGGAACTCACGAGATGAAAGGAAATATTTAATATGAAAGGCGATGAAATGCTATAGAAAATAGAATGTCCTTGTCAGGAACAAAGAAGTCCTCGGAGAAGAAAGCAAGGACCAAATCACAGGAAGTCCTAGTTAGGATTCTAGCTTGCATTTGGGGCATTAAGAGACTTTTGACGGTTTTTTGGTTTTGTTTTTTTGGAATGACATGATCAGATTTACAATTCAGTCTTTTGGTTGCAGGGTAGGGAACCTAATGGGTAAAGTTGATTTTCCTAAGAGATGGCCCTAAATCTGAATATAAAAGCAGGCTAGCCCGGTAGGCCATATATAGTTTGGATGTTAATTTGAATGCAATAGGAAGCTACTGAAGGATTTTAAGAGAGGAGAGATAGCTGCCATGTAAAGAATAGAAGGGTATTAGAGAAAAAAGCAGGAGTCCACACTAGATAATGGTGGCTTGGATAAGAGTAGTAATAGCGAGATGGTGAGTAGTAGTCAGTTTGGGGCTATGTTTTTGCAAGCCCTGTCATGGACCGGATGTGA
The DNA here is from genome assembly GCF_000951045.1 of Mandrillus leucophaeus. Lineage (NCBI taxonomy): Eukaryota > Metazoa > Chordata > Mammalia > Primates > Cercopithecidae > Mandrillus > Mandrillus leucophaeus. The sequence goes on along the minus strand of NW_012102943.1, from coordinate 2,164,242 downwards.
GGTGAAGGAGGAATCAAGGATAACGCCCAGGTTTCTGGTTTGAGCACTGAGCAATCCAGCGGATGATGGTGCCATTTACTGAGGTGGGAGGATCTACTGCGTAAACGTAATTTGTTAAGCACTTTACATGGTTAATATTGCTTACCTGTGGCAGGGCTGGGATTCAAACCCAGGGAGGCTCACAACAAAGCTAGCACTCCAAACACTACAGAGTGCTATATAGCTGGTTCTGGGAACTACTAATATTGAGAGGAGACATAGAAAGAGAATAAAGCGAGAACCAAATCAAAGTCTTGGTCAAGCTAAGTCGTCTGAATTTTATTTTAAGTGAATAAGACACTGGAGGGTTTTAAGCAGGGAGTGACTTGCTCAGACAGGGCAAAATGATCAATCTGACTGCTTCGTGGAGAACAGACTGTAGAAGGGATGTGGGGAGAACTACATCAGTCCAGGCAGGAGATGATGGTGGCTAGAAGGTTGGTGACGGCGGTAGATGGACAGAAGTAGACAGATTGGAAACACATTTGCAATACAGTGAGAGTTGTGCGGGCACTCGTACAAATGTGGATAACCTGTGACACTGGAGAGAAAGGATTGGATTGTCAATCCAATCCAATCCCTATTTGACTTACGAAGGCTCTCCACACGGTCACTGAGCTCAGCATAAGTCACTCCAGGAACTCACTACCACCACTATTCGTGGGCCAGTGGGAGAGACGGATTGAGGGCAGATCACTGGAGTGATGAAGGCGCTACTTGATGCGGCACTACGTATGAACCCGATCTTGAATGAGAGGGAAAGACGGGGCAGGCAGAAGTCAGGCCTTGAACGTCGTGCGGAGGAGAGGGTGGTATTGTAGGCTTCCCAGCGCCCGACGTGGCTCTGAGAGGTGAGGCGGGGTCTAGATCCCTCACGCTCAGCACAGCCCCGCCCCTGTTACCTGAACGCCCCCAGCAGTGCTCAGGGGCTGAGCGGCCGGGGTGCCCCACCGCCGGCAACCACAGCTTCCTCCTCTGCCCGGGACCTCTGGCCGGAAGCAGTCCTTTCACCTTAATAGACCCCCCTCCAAGCCTTTGAGTATTTCGTATGGGTCCGCCCCCAAGCTACGGCTGGGCTGTTGCGCTTGCGCGAGGGGTCGCACGCAGTCACGCGCCGCCGACCGCTTCCGGTGCGCCGCGAGGGCAGCCGGGACGGGTCTCCCTGGCGATCCGTGGTGTGCTGCTGCTCAGCGGCCAAACCGGTCCCTCGGTGACGACTGTGTACCTGCTGTCTTCCTCGAGCTCCCCGGGGCTTGACCCCCGGGGCCCTCGGCAGGCATCGGTGAGGAGCCTGCGGAGCGAACCTGTGCTCCTACACTTGCCCTTCACGACTCCATATCGCGACTCCGAGGAGGGGAAGCGAGGGGGGCTGTCGCGACTCCGCGCCGTGTGTCGCCGGGCGGGGCCGCGGGGCCGGGGCTCCTCCAGCCCCCGGGATGCGCGCGCGAGCCCTCGCCTCCACTTCCTTGTTGCTGCTGTCACGACTGGAGCCGCCTCTCGCCGACAGCGGGGAGCGCGAGTGCGCCAGCCAGGGACCTCGTCGAGCCCCCGAGCCGAGCGCCTCCGGGAATGTGAGCGGCGCGGCTTGCACGCTCCTCCGGGTAAGTCCCGCCTTCGAGGGTCGCGCCGAGCCGCTGGGCGACCTCGAGTTGGCTGCTGCGGCTCTCTGAGCCTCGACTGACTCTTCCACAAAGTAGGGCCACTGAACCTTAGTGTCCTCCTTCCGCAATCCGTATGGGACATTCGGATGTCCCAGACGTCTTAGCTTGACCAATACTTTGTCTCGTTTGGCTCTTGCTTCATTCATGACCCAAAATGAGGGAAAGAAGCTAGCCCAGAGTCAAACTGTGGCCCATGGCTGAGCCCTCAAAGGCCATCTCGTGAGATTCCAAGGAGGATGTGATGGGACAGAGAAAGTGTCTCGCATATTTCAAGTATTGACCTTAACTGTATTTTACAGATGAAATAACGGAGACTTAGGGTAAGTAGACTGCTTAAGGTCATAGGGCCGCGTGCTGGTGCGACTGTGTAGCCTGCACTAGAACCCGGATTTTCTGTCCTCCAGAGCCTTTCGTTTTTAACCTTTGTATTGTCCTGCCTTTTTTTGCATTGCTATACTGCGGCCTCCAGTCTGATAACAAACTTGGACCCAGGCTTAGAAGAGGGTAGTAAAACAAAACCCTAGGGTGTTCTCTTCCTGCCCTCAGCCCAAGGTGGTTGTAATGACTGTTTCCTAACCCGTTTTGCTCAGAGTGCTTAGTACCCTATATGCCATTCATTACAGATGCTCTCCTGCAGTTACTGCCCTGCTCCACAAGGGTTTCAACCGCCCAGAAGTCAGTTAAGGGCAAAAAAGAGCAGTCCCCACGTAGCCTTGATTTGAACTCCTGCTTCCCTTATCATTTACTGGCCTATTGTTTACCCAGCCAAGTTGTAGACTGTGTTCTCTTCCTGGGTTGCACTATGGCAGTTAGAATGTAGGTTTTTTTTTTTTGTTTTTCTTTGTTAGTTTAGTTTTTGTTTTTAATGGGAAGAGGAATCGTTTAGAGATGACAGAGAACTAGGAAGAACCTTAAGAAAAATGTGTGCTTAACCTGGGGTATATCCTTAAAACTATAGGTGAAATACAGTGTGTCTGCATTTTCTAGGATAGTTTTTGTTTGTTTGTTTGTTTGTTTGTTTGTTTTGCTTTTGCAACATTGTGAAAAGAATTCTTGCCTCCAAAAGATTAGGAGCCACTAGGTTCATCCTCTTCTCACAGTAGAAACAGTTGAAATTTAGGTTGTGGAATAGACTTCTCTGGGATCATAAGGTTAGCGTTTAGGTCTCTTGACTCCACATGCAGTGCTCATTACGCCTTATTTGTGGAGTGAGGTCTAATTGAGAGGTGAATGGGCTTTGTACTGCATGTATCAGTCCCATATTTACCACCACAGCTGCCTCTTCACATAATTCTAAATTTCCTCCTGACAGATTTTCAGGGGCAACTATGTTATTTCCCTCTTGCAAAATTCAAGTGGTTTCTGTGAGCCTTTCTCGCTCCAAGGATTGAGACTTGTGGTAAAACTCCAATTTAGAACTTGGCTACAAAAAAAGCTAACTCTTCTTGAAGTAGTTATTAAGTTTTTTTATGCCTCTTTTCCTAGACATAAAAGCTGTTAGTAGATTCTCTGTTTGTTAGCCCAGCACCAGAGAGCTGATATTGGTTGGTGAGATGACTGTGCTGTCTCTAGCTCCTAGCCTATGTTGCTATTTAAATTAATTACAATTGGCCAGGTGTGATGGTGTCTCATGCCTGTAATCCCAGCACTTTGGGAGGCCAAGGCAGGAGGATTGCTTGAGCCTAGGAGTTTGAGAGCAGCTTGGATAATATAGTGAGATCTCATCTCTACAAACATTTGAAAATTTGCCAGACGTGGTGGTGCACATGTGTAGTCCCAGCTACTTGGGAGGCCAAGGTGGGAAGATTTCTTGAGCCTGGGAGGTGGAGGCTGCAGTGAGACAAGATCGCATCACTGCACTCCAGCCCAGGGGACAGAGTGAGACCCTGTCTTAAAAATAAATACATTTAAAATTAAAACTAATTCAATTCTTCAGTAACACTAGCCATGTTTCTTTTTTTTTTCTTTTGAGATGGAGTCTTGCTCTGTCGCCCAGGCTAGAGTCCAGTGGCACAATCTCGGCTCACTGCAAGCTCCGCCTTCCAATTCACACCATTCTCCTGCCTCAGCCTTCAGAGTAGCTGGGACTACAGGCGCTCACCAGCACGCCCGGCTAATTTTTTGCATTTTTAGTAGAGACGGGGTTTCACCATGTTAGCCAGGATGGTCTCGATCTCCTGACCTCGTGATCTGCTTGCCTCGGCCTCCCAAAGTGCTGGAATTACAGGCGTGAGCCACCGCGCTGAGCCCGCACTAGCCATATTTCAAGTCAGCACGCCCGGTTAATTTTTTGCATTTTTAGTAGAGACGGGGTTTCACCGTGTTAGCCAGAATGGTCTCAATCTCCTGACCTCGTAATCTGCTTGCCTCGGCCTCCCAAAGTGCTGGAATTACAGGCGTAAGCCACCGCGCCCAGCCCGCACTGGCCATATTTCAAGTGCTCGATAGCCATATGTGGCTGGTGGCTACTATGTTTGACAGCACAGATGTAGGACATTTCCATCATCAGAGTTTATTGAACAGTGCTGGTTTGGAGAGTTGCCAGTAGAGATGGGTAGCAGTGTAGCATAACGAAAGAAGGCCGAGGGAGTTGGATTTTTTAATTGAAAATCTATCTCTCAAGTCCCTGTTTGGGCTTGGTGGCCTTGGGAAGGTTGTTAAGCATCTCAGACACAGATAATAGTCTTTAACAGAGGCCAGATATGGTGGCTCACGCTTGTAATTACAGCATTTTGGGAGGCTGAGGTAAGAGGATCGCTTGAGCCCAGGAGTTCAAGACCAGCCTGGACAACATAGCGAGAGCTCATCTCTATTATTATTTTTAAAATTATATAAAATTTAAAAAAAAAACTTAATGAACTCTTTCATTTTTTTTTTCCTGCCTGCCAATTACCTGACTTTAGGAATGAACCCAGCTGGGTGCAGTGTAATCCCACTCATGCCTGTAATACCAACAGTTTGAGAGGCCAAGGTGGGCAGATCGCCTGAGTCCAGGATTTTGAGACCAGCCTGGCCAATATGGCAAAACCCCATCTCTCCAAAAAATACAAAAAATTAGCTGGGCGTGGTGACATCACCTATAGTCCCAGCTACTCAGGAGGCTGAGGTGGAAGGATTGCTTGAGCCCAGGAGGTTGAGGCTGTAGTGAGCCCAGAGTGTGCCACTGTACTCCAGCAACAGAATGAGATCCTGTCTCCAAAAAAAAAAGAAAGAAAAAAAAAACCCTTTTTGTTTGTATAGCACTTGACTATTTTCTTTTTTTTTTAATTAAAAAAGATTTTTATTTTTTAAATAGAGATGGGGTCTCACTATATTGACCAGGCTGGCCTCAAAACTCCTGACCTCGAGCAATCCTCCCATCTCAGTCTCCCAAAGTACTGGGATTATAGACGTGAGCCACTGCGCCCAGCCAATTATTTTTAAATAGAGTTGTGTCTGTTGTATCCTTTGAGTCCTATCACTATAAATCTGTGAGAAGGTAGGTGAGACATCTCTTTTTTTATACATGAGAGGGAGAAAGCTGAACAAAAAGCAGCTAAAAGACCTGCCCAAAATTGCACAAGCTGGCAGAGTGTAAAGAAATCTCTTACATACAGACCCTTACTACATGTTTGAGTGAATCAATGAAGGCATTTGCTTAAGTTGATGAAACATAGGAGGAATGGGCCAGAACTTCTGATTTCTGGTCAAGCATTCTTTTCACCTATTTCCGTATAGAATTGTCATAATTTGGGGCTAATAAATCTTTGCGTAAAAGGGGTGGGTGGGTACTGTATCCCGTGAATATAAGTGAAGTCTTTCTAAGTCAGTGGTCACAAATTTGCCCGGTCTAAGGAATTACCTGAGGCATTTGTTAAGCATGTGGATTTCCATACCCTTGGGGATTCTGATTCAGAAGGGCTGAAGTGGAGCTCTGGAATCTGTATGTTAACCAACCAACCCAGGTGCCTCTTAGGATATATTGGGTTTGGGAAATGTCTAAGCCTTAAGGCACTGGCAGAGGTAAGGAGTTATTTGATCAGGAAACTGCTGTCCCTCTTAGGGTAAATTCTGGAAACTTTATTTTGACTTTCCTTTCCTTTAGCCATGGACGCATCATATGATGGTACTGAGGTAACTGTCGTGATGGAGGAAATTGAGGAAGCCTATTGTTACACCTCTCCTGGGCCACCCAAGAAGAAGAAAAAGTATAAAATACATGGAGAGAAGGCCAAGAAACCCAGGTTAGCCAATACAATTTGGTTGCGGCTAGCATTTATAAACAGAAGTTGCTTGGAGAGCTGCATTGAGGAAAACTTTTAAGACTCTTTGAAAAAGAATGTTATTATTGAAGTCCCGGGTCGAGGGATGGGGAGTGGGAAGTGAAGGGATTTCTGCCAGCATTGCTATTACTGACTAGACTTTGCTTTTGTTTTCAAGTTGTCACAAGAAATTGTACCATACTGATGGTAGAAGCTAGGTACAAAAGAGCTACATTATTTATTATTATGCCATTGTTGTTATTTAAACATTTAAAACAATGCATTAATAAAATTACAAAATTAGAAATAAGGCTGGGTGTGACGGTTCATGCCTGTAATCCCAGCATTTTGGAAGGCCGAGACGGGTGGATCACTTGAGGTCAGGAGTTCAAGACTAGCCTGACCAACATGGAGAAACCCCGTCTCTACTAAAAATATAAAATTAGCCAGGCGTAGTGGTGCACGCCTGTAATCCCAGCTACTTGGGAGGCTGAGGCAAGAGAATCAGTTGAACCTGGGAGGCAGAGGTTGCGGTGAGCCAAGATTGTGCCATTGCTCTACAGCCTGGGCAACAAGAACAAAACTCTATCTCAAAAAAGAAAAAAGAAAAAAACCACACAAAAAGAAATAATACCAATTACATCTGTACAGAATATCCAAATTGTAGCTCTAATTTCACTGTTGACTGCGAATACCTCAAACTTGCTGAAACTACCAGCATTGGTCATTTTGATTGGTCTGCTTGCTTCCCTCTCTCATCCATGGGGAGGTGCTATTGACCAGGATGGTGACCAAAGGCTGCGTAGAGGAGTACAGAGTATGAGTGATAACCAGCCCCTTGAGGAAGCTTTCCCTGAGAGTGGAATGACAGGACAGGACACCTGTATCTTTCTTTGCTTCTGTTGGGTTTAAAATCATTCCTGCACAAAAGATGATCTTTAGGAAAGCCAGTCAAATGAGCCTTTGCCTCCAGGTTTCTGAAGAGAAAACAGCCACTTGCTATCTTTACCATTCATTTTCCCCTACTCCCTTGGAGCCCCTTATCTTCCTGGATAGTTACTCCTGACTGTAATATACTGGCTCTAATGTAGTAACTTTAATATGGTAGCTTATATAGGCATTTCTCCTATACCATGAGTTTTTGTATTACAAACTGAATGTAATATAATTTGTGTTGTACTGACAGCTATCAGTTATAATCAGGAATAAGATTATAACTTATTATAACACCATCTGAGGATGTTATTTAAATGTTGCTTTGCTTCACTTTCAGTCCCTATTTAGATAAATGCTTAGAAATGAGAAGCTGGGTTTTATCAACCTCTTGACTGCCCATACCTTAGCATAGTAGTACTTACTGGTTGAATGATGGAAAGCCTGAAGAAGTCATTGCTTCCTCAGGTCTGCTTACCTCCTGTACTATTACGACATCTACCTGAAAGTGCAGCAGGAGCTCCCCCACCTCCCCCAGTCTGAGATCAATAAGAAGATTAGTGAGAGTTGGAGGCTTCTCAGCGTGGCCGAGAGGAGTTACTACTTGGAGAAAGCCAAACTAGAGAAGGAAGGTTTGGATCCTGTAAGTAATTTTTTTTTTTCAGCTATTTTTTCCACTGGTTCAGTGATGAAGGCCTTAGGGAAACGAAGCCCCTTGTTCTGTTTCCTTTTCTTTTTTGGGGGAAACTTTCATCATTTTGTTCTTCTTGACTCTGAGCTTGCTTGTTTCCATTTTGATGATGCCCTGCACTCTCTTGTCCTCTTCGGTTGCAGCAATACGTGGAGCTGACATTTTTTGTGTTTTCTACAGTGAGCCTTAGGTTCCTTTTCTAAATTGTAGTGTAACTTGGAGCCCTTTGTAGTTACTATAATATAATAGCTTTAATGTAGTAACCTTAATATAGTAGTTTATATAGGGCTTTTCTCCTACGCCCTGAGTTTTCATATTACAGATTGAATGTAGTGTGTTGTACTAATTGCTATCAGTTATAATCAGGAATAAGGCTTGCATGTTTAGAGGTAGATAGAGCTGCTTGTGTAATACAGTACCATATTATTTTGTTAGCACTGGTGGTTGGAAATTATGCTAAAAGCAAAAATGCCAGTAAAGCCAAAGATGGTGGAGAAGACCGAGGCTTTGGGTGCTTGGGTTAAAGGACTAACAAGGAAGCATTTAGATTTATGTCTGTCAGCATTTTCTTATTTCTAGTTCACAATAACAAAACACACTGACAGCTATTTAAACTGCTGGGTTTTTGTTTTTTTGAGAGTATCCCTGTCATGGCATACACTGCTGTTTTTTTAAACTGAAATTCCTGCAGGAAGAATAACCTTGCTGTTGAAGACTGGAACCTTTTAACCTTAACTCCTTATTTCAATAGAAGCAATTGTCTGTAACTTCTGTTTTGGTGGTGTAGAGCAACAGCAACAACTATGTTATAGCAGAACAGGTTTTATTTTCCCTTGTTGGAGCCCGTCTGCTACTGCCGTTTAAATTATTTTGTGCTTATTGGCCTGGCATTCTTCTTTCTGGGAGAGCTTTGTCTTACCTATAGGCTTGGAGATGCTACTCTGTGCTCCCTCCTCTAGGTGATTTGTTTATTAACAGTGAATCTGGGAAATAATCCCTGTAGTGGATGATGAAGTCTAAGAAAAGTTTATCTACTCCCTTCGGTTTCCTTTCTGTAATAAAATCAGCAATCTAGGCTGGGTGTGGTAGCTCATACCTGTAAACCCAGCACTTTAATAGGCTGAGGTGGGAGGATCACTTGAGCCCAGAAGTTTAAGACTAGCCTGGGCAAGATGGCGAAACTCTACCTCTACGAAAAAAAGCGGGGGGGAGCGGGGAAAGATTAGCCAGGCGTGGTGGCACGCACCTGTAGTCCCAGCCACTCAAGAAGCTGATGTGGAAGGATCACTTGAGCCCGGGAAGTCGAGGTTGCAGTGAGCGGTGATTGTGCCATTGCACTCTAGCCTGGGCAACAGAGTGAGACTCTGTTTCATACACACACACACACAAAATCAACACAATCTTTCTTTATCATGCACAATCTTTCTGTGCATGATAAAGAAAATCCTATGTAATCCTGGAGTGATTTGGTTTTTAAAACTATACACTAATGTAATTCATTATCAAGACTTTAAAAAAATTTAAATCGTCTGCAATGATTCTTCCTTATTTACATGCTTATTTATATCTACCACTATCTCTACTGCTGCCACCAAGAACATGAATAGGTTAGTTCTGATAATAGCTGAGTGACCATTGTAACTTTTGAGTCTTGGTCTCCTCATCTGTAAAATGGCAATAGTCTCTTCTCGTAATGTTTAAAATAGGTAATGTAAATCACCTAGCTGAATTCTTGATAATACTGACATAATAAATATTGCCCTTTAGTAGATTAAACATTCAGTAACCATATAATAAGGAAAAGTGGCATTTATTGAGTACCTGAAATGTACCAAGACTGAGTGAAGCTTTATGTGCTGTGTTTGACGTCTCCCAGACTGCCTGGTGTGATGGGAAGACACTCAGTGTCTTCATACCTTAGGAGCCTGTCAGAGCCCTGTGGCAGGCTGTCTTCCTCAGCAGCCCTTCAGGTCTCTTGCCAAGTGCAGGTTCCAGTTTTATGCCTTCTGGTCTATAAAATGAATATCATTCAGGCCTTCCAGGTTTCTTTGTACTTGGATTTGTTAAGTCCAGACCATCCTATGTGTATTTGCCACCATTTAGTCTTATTCTCCTAACATGGCTGCTTCAAAAGTTGGCTTGAGAATGCCATTTCCCCATTACCTCTCCAATAAAGGCTCCATAAAAGATTCAGTCCATCTGCTTTTATGTTTCGTCTGAGTGCTGCTTTTAACTTTTCATTTCTGAGTGCTTCCTTTATGCCTTAAGTAGTCTCATCGACGTCTTGCTTTTGATTTATTGAAGAATCCTTTTGTAGTTGACTTTAGTGTTCCTTTTAAAAGATACTTCTGAAATTATTTTTTTGTTCTGTTTAATTTCAGGTCTCACTTATCTGTTCACTTTGAACTTTTCTGTTTTCCTTATTGGGTGCCTTTAAATTGAAAAAATAAAACATAAATTACTTTTTCTTGGTGCCAATTAGCCATTCAGGGCTGTGCTTTTCAGTACCTGGCCTTGATACTTAGAAGACCTGGCCTGGAGTCCCAGCTCTACTGCTTACTAATTTTGTGTTTAGGGAAAGTTTACCTCCTTGAGTTTTATCCTAAATTTTCTCATTTGTTAAATGGGAATAATAATCTTATCTAACATAATAGTGTTGTTTTTAAGATAACATCAGATAATGTGTTTGAAAACATTTTCTAAACCTGAAGGTATTGGGTCATTGTTAGTATTCACATTTTTTTCCTTAGTGTATTCAGGACCTTATCACATAACCCCTTCTATATATACTTTCTCTCATGAAGGCTTCTCATGAAGCCCCTTAGCTTTGTAATCTGTTCATCTTCTTTGTAAGTCTGGGGAAAACCAGTGAGGTCAGAATGCTTACTTGCTGCCTTGAGTTTCATCTTAGCCTGTTAACTTGTATTTTATGCTCTTTGGGTTTTTATTGAGCGTTATACATTCTAAGGTTTGAATCTTATGCTACTTTGGAATCCTAAAGTGTCAGAGCTCAAAAGGAACTCATAAATTGCCAGATTCAGCTCCCTTGTTTTACAGATGGGGCAGCTGAGGCCTCAGGAGGGGAAAGGATTTGCTCAAGGCTATGCCAGACCTCAGGTTCCAGCTCACAGTTTCATATGGCAAGACCAGTGCCATTTCCAGAGTTGAGTTCATGCTGTTTCCCGTGTGATTGAGTGAATAAGCTACATTGGCTAAAGTGTGATTCAAATGAAGATGACACTGCTGTTGACAGGGGCTGACCTTATCTGAATTAGGTCAAGAGAGTAGAGTTTTTCCAGTCCCTTTTGCAGGGTGGGAAAAAAAAGACCTTACATACATATATATATATGTATGTATGTATATATCTCCACATGGTCTTAGTCCATTTATCTTTGCTTGTCTCCCCCTTCCTGGCTTCCTCATCCTCAGAACTCTAAGCTCTCTGCACTGACTGCTGTGGTTCCGGACATCCCAGGTTTCCGCAAGATCCTCCCACGCTCAGATTATATCATCATCCCCAAGAGCAGCCTGCAGGAGGACCGGAGCTGCCCTCAGCTAGAGCTATGTGTGGCTCAGAACCGGATGTCCCCGAAAGGACCTCCTCTTGTGTCCAACACTGCCCCGGAGACAGTGCCCAGCCATGCAGGCATGGCAGAGCAGTGCCTGGCTGTGGAGGCCCTGGCTGAGGAGGTGGGAGCCCTTACCCAGTCAGGTGCTGTACAGGAGATTGCCACCTCAGAGATCCTCAACCAGGATGTGCTCCTAGAGGATGCTTCCCTGGAAGTAGGAGAGAGCCACCAACCTTACCAGACAAGCCTGGTAATTGAAGAGACCTTGGTGAATGGCTCAGCAGACCTCCCCACTGGAAGCCTGGCTGTGCCCCACCCCCAGGTTGGAGAGAGTGTATCAGTGGTAACAGTCATGAGGGTAAGTGGCTTTGGTACTGGTGTCTTTGGCTTTGTCTAGAGTTACTTAAAGGGCAGCTAGCACCATGCAGTGTGATTCCAGAGCAGTGGCAATCAAGAGTGCTGATGTGGCGCTTCTACTGATACTGCAGTTCTCTTGAATGTTTCTTGCCCCTGCGCTCACTCCAGAGTTCTTTGGAATTTCTCAGGCACTCTTACCAACTCTTTGCCCAGCTTAGCCAGAATTTTCTTTACGTGAGATAGTTCATAAACTATATTAGCAAGAAAGCTGCAAATTGTATTTGAGTTATCGATGAGTCAAAGCTAGGATCTGTTAGGCAATTTAGTATCAATCAGGATTTTGTTTTCTGAAGACTGCTTCCTTTTCTTGAAATGGGATGTCACTCTGTTGCCCAAGCTGGTCTTGCATTCCTGGGCTTAAGCAGTCCTCCTGCCTCAGCCTCCCAAGTAGCCAGGATTATAGGCTTGTGGCACCACACTGGCTCCCTGAAGACTTATTTCAGCAAACAATGGCACCTTGAACAGTGTACAAGAATTTTCACACAAGACCTGTACCAAAGTCTTCCTGGGTTCAGATGGGGTAGGAAGACAAAGGTTATCTTCAAGGCCAGGTAGATGGGACTCATATCTGAGAAAGAAGCAAGTTTCCACAGTGGCCTAAGTGTCATTCTCAGCTGAAGGGAAAGCAGCACTTTTAGCGATCCCAACAACCTTATCTCCTAAAAGTGGAAGTGGAGAGAAACTGCTACCCTGCCGTAGTATAATATATAACCTGCCCTCTATAACCTTGGAGAGGATAGCATTCTCAGCAATGGGAATCTTTCTGTTCAAGCTGAGAGGACCAGCTTGCTGTAGCCCTTATGGCCTGAGCAGAGAGAACAAGTACCCCTGCAATCTGTCCCAAGTCTAAATCCTTATTTGTTGCCTCAGTGCTGTTTATGATAATGAAGCGTGCAACTAGCCTGTTTTTGTTGTTGTTTTTTGAGATGGAGTTTTGCTCTTGTTGCCCAGGCTGGAATACAGTGGCGAGATCTTAGCTCACTGCAACCTCCGCCTCCTGGGTTCAAGCGATTCTCCTGCCTTGGCCTCCAAGTAGCTGAGATTACAAGCATGTACCGCCACGCCCGGCTAATTTTTGTATTTTTTTTTTTGGTAGAGACAGGGCTTCACCACGTTGGCCAGGCTGGTCTTGAACTCCTGACCTCAGGTGATCCACCCGCCTCAGCCTCCCAAAATGCTGGGATTACAGGCGTGAGCCACTGCACCTGGCCACCACTAGCCTGTTTAAAGCAGGTAAATAGGGTGCTAAGAACTCTTGAAAGGGTTAGAATTGGATTCTCTCACTAACTGCTTATGTGATCTTTGAAGTCCTAAATCTCTTAGAATCTCAGTTTTCTCATCTGTAAAATAAAGATAGCACATTTCCTGTGGTAATAGTTTTCTCTTTGTTCTTAATTAAACTTTTTGAGATCATCACAAATTCATTCCTTTTGATAAGCACACTGGGATGAGTACACTGTCTGTTATTAAACTTAATCCAGTCTTCCAGTGTCGAGTGGCCTGGGTGTTTACTCTGTTTCAGTGAAACTGTCCTCTTCGTTGCCCATAGGATTCCAGTGAGAGTAGCTCCTCTGCACCAGCCACACAGTTCATCATGTTGCCTCTGCCTGCCTACTCAGTTGTGGAGAACCCCACCTCCATCAAACTGGTCAGTACTGTATGTGGGGGATTGATGGCAATTAGGGTGTCATAAGCATTTTTTTCTACATAGATTTGTTTTTTTTTTTTTCTTTCTGAGCTACCAGTTGTAGGACCAAGTAGATTTCTAAAAGTATTAGAACCTCAGGATGTGAGAACTGGCAAAGGTTTCGAAGAGATTATGTGGTCCATATGCTCTTAATGGGGGTGAGGGGTTGTAGATAGATCTCCATGGGATCCATGAACTCACCTCAATTTTTATACAAACCTTTTTCCTGGAATAGATTCCATGACTTTTATAAAATTTTCATAAGTGTACATGATTTAGGAAAATGAGCAGCCGCTGATCTAATTCAATACTGTGATCGTACAGATTAGGAAAAGGGCCCAGAGGAGAGAAGGGACTTGTTCAAGGTTACAACACAAGTCAGACTGGATTCTAGTTTCTTAATTCGCAGTTGATATTTTTTTCAGCATCGGGGCTGAGATTTATCCCTAACTCTTTCTCTTTTTCTGACACTATTATAAATGGCATTTTAAGAAAATTTTCAATATCTGATTGCCTACAGCTAATACTTTGTAATACAGTTGATTGCTTTGTATATTGGGCTTGTATTCTGCAACTTTGCTTAACTCACTTATTAGTTCTGGTAACTTTTGTAGGTGCTGTTGGATTTTCTACATAGTTAATCTTGCTGTCTACATGTAATGACAGTTTTATATCTCCTTTCTGATTTGAATTCCTTCTTTCTTTTTCTTGCCTTATAATATTGTCTAGGACTTCTGGTACAATGCTAAATAGAAGTGATAAGAGCAGACATCTTTGTCTTGTCCTCATGTAAGGAGGAAAGGATTCAGTCCTTCCTCATTAAGTATATTAACTATAGGTTTTTCCTACCTGCCCTTTATCATGTTTAGGAGTTCCCTCTATTCCTAATTTTCCGAGAGTTTTTATCAGGAATGGATGTTGGATTTTGTCAAATGCTTTTTCTGTGTCTTTTGAGAGTATTATAAGAATTTTCCAGAAGTTGGTTAAGGTGGTGAACTTCACTATTATTCAAATTTTAAACCACCCTTGTATTCCTGGGACAAACCCCATTTGACAGTGATGTATTATCCGTCTCATAGATTGTTGGATTTGATTTGCTAAAAATTTTGCTCAGAATTTGGCTCAGAATTTCCTTGTACAGTCTGTCCGCTTTTTGTATCAGGGTAATGCTTGCCTCTTAAAATGACTTGGGAAGTATTTTCTCCACCTCAGTTCTTTTCCTTAAATGGTAGTATTACCAGAGAAGTCATCTGGGCCTGGAATTTTCTTTGTGAGAAGGTTTTTAACTGCAAGCCCAATTTTAAAAATATATCAGGTTGTTCGTAACATTCTCTTATTACCCTGTAATAAACACTGTACTTATCTACAAAGATAATTTGGACTGTTGTTTCCCTATTGCTGACAGATGAAAAAGTTTAGACCTTAAAATAATACCTGATTCTGTTGGCCGCTTCTGGTTAAGGCCACTCTCTACAGCTTTCCAATGACGAGTAATGCTTTACATTACAGCCAGCTAATATTCTAAGATTCTTAGAAGTGGACAAACCACTTGTTGCTTATTTTGGTTGTTTCTGGACAGTTACTACCTGTGTGGAAAAATTCAGGGTACTAAACAACAGTGTCACTTTATGGCCTGGTACTACACTGGAGCATGTCACAAGTTTGCAAGGGCTGTAGCTCCTCCCTCTACTAATAGATACTACCAGAGACCTTCACACAGCGCAGACCTCGATTACTAACACCTAAATATTAACACCCATGGGATTTGCAGTCCCTATGTTCATGCCTAGTACTTTGGTAAGCTCCACACTAGGCACATACTGTTTTATGCAATCTTTAAAGACATCTGCAATAGACAATATGCAGTTTGTTTATAAACTATGAGGTTTATAAACAGAGAGAACTCTTTACATTTGCTATTATGTCTTAACAGGCACAATCTGAAATACAATTTTGTACTAGCAGTGTATAAAAATACTTTTAAAACAATACTTTTGATAGGTACAGTAGCACTTTAAAGAAAACCACTGTGTAGTTATTCCTTTTGAGGACCTACTAAAACAATTCAACTTACTGTCCCCAGCTACATCTAAAGCACGAACGTGGAAAGCAAGTTCTCTTACCCAGGTACATACCACACACACCCACATACTGAAACAATCTCCATCTGTGATGCATGCTGATGAGGTATCAGTCTCAAACAGGGCATGAGATGACGGTGTTTGGAGCCTGTTTCCATTTCCAGGTTTGGTATGAATGAACAAAAGGCAAAGGCAAGATGGAGTCTGTGTATGAGCCCTCTCTAGGGGTTTAATCTGGCATATCAATATTTAACTTGGGAGGTGGGGGAACGTATTTCCTGGGGCTCTGGATTAAAACTACCTGATCTTCCTCCCAAACACTGGAGCAATTTTTGGAGCTTCTGGAACCGATGTTTCTTCAGCACCTTCACTATCTTCCTGATGGAGATTGTATGAAATGTTTCCATATTCTCTTAAAAGTGGGAAAATTTCAAGCAGAAAATGACAGAAGTCTCTGTGAATACCAAACCACTAATGATTGCCCCCTTTTCGCCTAAATGTTGTGACCATTAAAGTTAGTAACAAAAGCCAAAGGGGGACAAATATGGAGATATAGGAGAATGTATTGCGGCCATCCAATCTGTGAACCAGCAGGACCTCAAAGGTGAGCAGGGCACGACGGCAGTCGTTATGCAGCTGATGTCCATGGTCACGTGTATTCTTCACTGCCCCAGTAGTTCTCATTTGTTCTTTTTCTAGTTTTTTAAGGTAGAAGCTGATGTCATTGATTCAAAACCTTTCTTTTCTTTTCTCTTTTTTTTTTTTGGTAGATAAGGTTTCACTCTGTTGCCCACACTAGAGTGCAGTGGCACAATCATGGCTCACTGCATCCTTGACTTCCCGGTATTGACCTGCCTGCCCCAGCCTCTCAAGTAGCTGGGACCACAGGTGTACACCAATATACCCAGCTAATTGTTTTAAATTATTTGCAGAGACGGGGGTCTCTCTGTGTTGCCCAGGCTGGTCTTAGAACTCCTGGGCTCAGGCAGTCCTCCTGCCTTAGCCTCCGAAAGTGTTGGAATTACAGGCGTGAGCCACCATGCCCAGCTCTTTCTTTCTTTTCTAATGTAGGTGCTTGCTGCTATGAATTTCCCTCTAAGCACTGCTTTAGTGGCATTCCACAAATTCTGATATGGTGTGTTTTCATTTTCATTCAATTCAAATACTTTCTAATTTACTTCTTTGACCAATGAGATATTTAGAAGCTATTATTTACTCTCCAAATATTTGGGGATTTTCCAGATATCTTTTTGTTATTGATTTATAGTTTAATACCACTGTGGCCTGACCTTTTTGATTTATATAAACTGAATCCCTTTAAATTTATTGAGGTTTGTCTTACAGCCCAGAATGTGGTCTGTCTTGATAAATGTTATGTACACTTGAAGAGAATGCATAGTCTGCTATTGGGTGGAATGTTCTATACATATCTAATTAGGTCAGATTGATTGATAATGTTCAACCCTTTTATATCCTTACTGATTTTGTCTACTTGTTCTATCAGTTATAAGAGAAAGCATCTGGCCAGGCACGGTGGTATGTGCCTGTAATCCTAACACTTTGAGAGACTGAAGCGGAAGGATTGCTTGAGCCCAGGAGTTCAAGACCAGCCTGGACAAGGCAGGGAGACCCCATCTCTACAAAAAGCAAAAAATTAGTTGGGTATGGTGGTACACACCTATAGTCCCAGCTACTCGGGGCTGAGGTGGGAGGATTGCTTGGGCCCAGGAGTTGGAGGATACTCCAACTGTGATTGTACCACTGCACTGTAGCCTAAGCAACAGATTGAGATTCTCCAAAAAAAAAAAAAAAAAAGGAGGTGACATCTAACTATCCTTGTAGATTTGTCTATTTCTTACAGTTCTCTTAATTTTTATGTCATTAATTTTGACTCTATTGTGAAGTATGTAAGCATCTAGGATTGTTGTGCCCTCTTGATAAATTGACCCCTTTGTTGTTATGAAATGACCTTTATCTCTAGTAATCTTTGTTCTGAAATCTACTTTGTCTAATGGCTAGCTTTTAAAAATTATTGTTATATCAATAAATTTATTTTTCCATCCTTTTAACTAATTTATATCTTCATAAAGTGTTTTTGTTTTGTTCTGCTTTGTATAGATAGCATATAGTTTGAATATAAAAGCAAGACCCTCTGATGGTCTCTGTCTTTAAAAGAGGTTGTTTATGCCATTAATATTTAATATGATTATTGATATGGTTACATTTAGATCTATTATCTTACTATTTGTCTCATCTATTTTGTTCTGCCTTCTTCTGATGTGATTATTTTTTATGGATCTGTTTTCTTTCTTTTATTGGCTTATTAGCTATTGACTTTGTTTTGGTTATTTTAGTAGTTTCTTTAGGGCTCAAGTACAGATTTTTAACTTACCAGTTTATCTTCAAAAATGTCTGCTGCAGATAAACAATATGTTGCAGATAAGAAAGCTGCAATATTTTAAAATAGGAACAGCCTGTAGCTTTGACTCATGGAGAAACTGCTTGTTTCTCCTGAGTCTTTATTCTCCTGGAAATTACTGTTCTTTCATGCTCTAATAAATGTCAGCCAAGCACTTCTAGAAAAGTGTTTTATAATTAATACTTAGGACTGAAACATCATCCTTGAACATTTAGCAGTTTTTTTCCTAAAGTCATTTCTCTAGCCTACTGTTAAGGAATATTTCCAAGTTCATGGTAATTTTCTTATAAAACTAACTTATCTTAAATTTTTACTCTGCTTTCTTGAGGTGTTCAGAATGAGAATTATACATTGGCCACAACCTGAGAAAGGATCAGAGATGTTTTATATTCTAGTATTAATAGTCTCTCACAAGCATGTAGAATCTAAATGAATGTTTTCTCATTCCTTATGTCACTTTCTCAGCAAGACACGCCTATGAAATAGGAAAAACAGGTGATTTTACAGAGGAAGAAACTCAGGGCCCAAGAGTTAAGGTCCCTTACCACCAGGTCATTCAGTGTATTAGTGGCAAAATTGGAACCCAAATCCTGGTCTTTCTCTCTTTTGGTGCCATGCGACTTCACACTCATCCTTGACTTAATACCACTGTCATAATTGCTTTTTCCTTAGGCTTCCTTGCAGAGGTAGCTAATGGTAGTTTAGTGTTCCCCAAGGGAGTTTTTTGCTTTTCGACTGGGCTAGGTAAGCTGGGATTAATAGCTGAGTAAACATTCATATGTGACAGAACAAATCTGACAGAGAAATGGATTTTTTTTCCAGCCTTAATCTAGAAGTGAAGCATGACTAATGAATAAGTCATTTCTATTTGTAGCTGAAATATAATAACCCATTGTAATACATTTTGCTCAAAGGGAGATCGGTGGAGATGATAAGAGCCAGTGGCTATATATATTAATATGCAAATAACTACATTCTGTTGAGTATCAAAGGATAGGGCCTGGCTTATACCCTGAATTGCCCTTGTTTTTTCAGTGACCATGGATCTACTTTTATTCTGAATCCCAGGTCCTTGGTTGTCTGAAGAATGAAGATGAAGCAAATTCTTTGAAGTATTTAGAGCCAGAGGGTGCAGCTGGATGCATAGAAGGAATGTTAGACCAAGAATAGAGAAATCTGGGTTCTAGGTCTAGCTCTGCCCTTGATTGATGATATGAAGCAAAGCATTTAAACCTCAGTAGTAATAATACATACTTAATACGATTGCTGAGAGTATTAAATGACATATTGATAAAGTGTTTAGCACTGTGTGGTGCCTAGCTCAATGCATAGCAACCAGCACTTTCTTCATTCTTCTGGTACCTAATTGTAACGTTGGGCAATTGTCTTTCCCCATTTGAACTTAGTTTCTCCATTTCTAAAAAGTGAATTTGTTGTATTGTAGTACCTTTCCAACACTGACCTTTTATGGTAGGATTATGAATTGGTTATCCTTCCATAAGCTCGTGACCTCCTGGTGTTGGCTGTGGTTATAGTGGTCATCTGAATCCGAGAGAGGTTGGATTGTTCTATTGATTCTGATGTACTCTTTATTTACAGACCACTACATATACCCGCCGGGGCCATGGGACATGCACCAGCCCAGGGTGCTCCTTTACATATGTCACCAGGCACAAGCCACCTAAGTGCCCTACCTGTGGTAACTTCCTAGGAGGGAAGTGGATTCCAAAGGTAAGGTACATTGGCTGTTGCTGCTTTGGAAGCCTCACAGAGTAGGCTTTCTGTTTGCCATTAGGAACAGGTGATTTTTAAAAAGTTAACATTTGTTTTTACTGTCTGACTATACAAGTAAATCATTTCCATTATATATAGTTTGTTTAAAAAACACAAGAAAAATAAATTGTTATCCAAACTCATATACCATCCAAAGAAAAGCCATTATTAACATTTTGGTGTACTTCGTTCCAGTCTTTTTTTCTGTGAATAAGTTCTGCATCTGTTTTTTTCTTCTTCTTTCCCTTCTTTTTTTCCTTTTCCAATAGAGATGGGGTCTTGCTCTGTTGCTCTGGCCTGAAACTGTCTCCTGTCTTGGTCTCCGAAAGTGCTGGGATTACAGCACTGTGAGCCACTGTTTTCCCTTTTTTTCTATTTTTTCGTGGATATCTCCAATACTATAATATTTTACTTTTTTAAATTTAACATATCATGCCTTTAAATATTCTTCAGAAATATTACCTGTTTCATAATTTCCATGAACTACTACACCATGTTTATTTACTTATTTCTGTCATCCCCTTATCTATATATATAGATGTCTATATCTGTGTCTTTAACATTTTTATTTAACACTCATCGCCAGTTAACAGTGTTTCTGTTTATGTCACATTGTGAGTTCCTTAATGACCTTGGTATCCCCCACAGTCTTTGCCCATAGAAGACACTCAAGAAATAAATGAGCATCACAGCTGTGCCCTTTTGAAGTTGTGTTTAACATGCTGTCACCTGTGTATGCTTGGTGTGCACCAGATAAAACATACATACTTGCTACATTTTTTATATGAAACTATACATTTTAAGGGCTAAAATGGATGGAATAGGCAGTAGATTCTCACCTAGTTCAGAGAGGAGAGACATTTATAAGGCCTGGGACAGACAGGAAAGGTTTTATAGAAGAGAGAGAGTCTTGAAGAATCAACAGAATTTGGGTGGGTAGAAAAGGAAAGAGAGGACATTATTTTAGTGAAAATTGCTTAGGTTGGGATTGTGATGATCACATGTTTAACTCAGCATGGTCCAAACTTACATATGTGTAGAAAAACCTTATAGCAGCATACCTTAAATTTCTCCAGGGCAATTTTCACATCTCTTTGAGAAATAACTGGGATGGTGACTTTTGCCCTCTGGATGAGTGTTTTCGCTTCTGGCTAAGTTCAGGGTAGCACCAATTCCAGGAGACAGAACAGGATAATTGAGAACACAATTCTGGAGTTAGCTACCTCAGTTCAGACCCCTACTTCCCATGGTTTTTAACTATGTAATCTTGGTCAAGACATTCTATATCTGTTCTGGATTTAAGTTTTGTCTCATCTGTAAATAGAAGTTAGTACCTACTTCATTAGGGATGTTAGCAGGGTCACATAAGATTATCCATATAGACTAAATGGCACAGTTTCTGGTATATATTAGATCTTCAGTGAATGCCCTGCTATCATCATGATAGACATCAATGTAATTATTAGCCCTACTATTGCTCTTCATGTTACCACTTCTAGGGTCAGGAAGGACCTAGTGCTAATATCTCACAGGAGGTTTTGTAAAGCTCTTATGCCATCTTCTCTGATGTGCTTCTGTGAAGCCATCAGTGTATTCCCACTGTATTCCCCAAAAAGGCAGTTCTCTAGCTGCAGTAGGGAGATTGAACTGGATAGTAGTCAGAATTTTCCTTGGCCTTTCTTGACCAATGCAAAGCAGGTCTCTTGAATGACCATATTTCCTGCACGTGTGCATGAAAGACTGTCAGTGATCGTTATGGGCTTGTCCCTCCTGCAGGCTATTTTTACTTTGGCTTTTTCATTTCTTGTATGTATGGTTTCTTTCCACTTTGATTGAAATAACTTTTGTTTTTTTTGAGACAGAGTCTCTTGCTATGTTGCCTAGGCCCATTTCGAATTCCTGGTCTCAAGTGATCCTCCTGCCTCAGCTTCCTGAGTAGCTGGTACTGTAGGCATATGATATCATACCATCATACCTGGCTTTAACTGAAATAACTGTTTTTGTTTCTGGTTTTTTTTGAAGATAGAGTCTTGCTGTATTGCCCAGGCTGGATGGCACGATCTCAGCTCACTGCAGCTTCCACCTCCCAGGTTCAAGTGATCCTTATGCCTCAGCCTCCCGAGTAGCTGGGATTACAAGCATGTGCCACCACAGCCAGCTAGGTTTTTTTGTATTTTTAGTAAAAATGGGGTTTCACCATGTTGGCCAGGCTGGTGTCGAACTCCTGGCCTCAAGTGATCCACCTGCCTTGGCCTCACAAAGTGTTGGGATTACATGTGTGAGCCACGGTGCCCAGCCTGAAAAACTTTAGAGCCGTGGTTCTCTTACTAAGATCAAGCTGATGGCATGAAAACATTTTTTTTCTTAGCTACCTTCCCCCCATCTTGACTTGCTAAGTCAGAATTTGCCAATGTATTTTGCAAGAATTACCATGTAAAGAGTAGATACTGTGATCTCTAAAGCTTATAGAAACAGAATAAGTGAGAGAAGATAGGTAACATTTTGCCATCAATGCACTTAGAATTTTAGAAATAAAATTGACTTTGATTATCAACTACTTCAACTCTTTTGAGTTTCCAGCTGAGGAAAAATAGATTTTAGAAAAGCGACTTACTAAATTCACACAGCTAATTATCCCATTGCCTTTTCCATTAAACCACACTTCTCAGGCATTGCTCTACTGTTGAGCTGCAGAATGTAAGACAAGCTTGTCCAATCCATGGCCCAGGATGGCTTTGAATGAAGCCCAACACAAATGCATAAACTATCTTAAAACGTTGAGATTTTTTGTTTTTTAACAACTGGTAATCAATGTATTAAAATAGTTGACTTAAGCATCTGTAGTGGTGACTTTCATCTCAACTCCTGGCTCAGTACTGATGGAAGTAATCTGCTTAATTTCAGAAGGACTGTGCAAGTCAATTAGTTGTTTGTGGATTCTCCTATGGAAACATTCCTGTGTCTTAGAACCTTGACCACAAATTTTTCTTGTAGTGATTCTCAAAGTCTTGGTAGGCATTCGAACTGATCCTTTCACTGAGATTATTTTCCTTTGCTCCTCTGATCAAGTCAGCACACATCTTCTCCAGGGATTTTTTGTTGCAGCTCGTTAGAATGATTTGAATTCGGTGAATTGCCACCTCCAGCTCCATGAGTGTTTTTCCGGTATCTTTAAAAGCCTTGGCTGCAGCGGGCTTCCTGACCGACTTGTTCCTTGGCGAGAGAGAACAGCGGTGAGTCAGGAGCAGGAGCGGGCAGGAGCGGGCGGACCGCAGCTCTGCACCACCTACGACCGTGTCTTCCTCAAAGAGCAAAACATTACGATATTTTTGTGTGTGTGATTATTTTATTTTTATTTTTTTTTAACTCATCAGCTATTGTTAGTGTATTTTGTGTGTGACTCAAGACAATTCTTCCAATGTGGCCCAGGGAAGCCAAAATTGGACACCCTTGATCTATTAATAAAATTTCTTGAATTCTGATTTTTGAAGCAGCAAGTATAATTTGTCTCTAAAAGCTCCAAGTGTGTTTGTGCCAGGCAGGAAATGACTTGCCTTTTGTTGTATTGTTCTAGAGTTCATACTGGCTAAAGTTAGCCCAAGAAATATGTGGCATAGTTCTCAGTGAATTGAATAAAACAAAAGATAGTATATAAGGCTGTTTAGCTCAAGGCTTCATTCTTAAGGCTCTCCAATGGCAGCAACTGAGGTCTCTCTGAGCCTGCAGCCTGTTTTATTTACCATAAATTTTGAAAGTAACATCTAATATGAGTAGGCTGAGTTAATGAAATGTGAGATCACCAGGTAGAGTTGTTTTGCTCAGGTTGCTTAAATTACCCAATCTTTCTGCAGTGATTTTTGTCTAAAATAGCCTACTTAGTAGGCAGTGTTTGCTCAAAGATCTTATCTCAAGAAATGAGTTTAGTCTCCTGTTTTTCTAATTTTCTCTCTCCTGCAGTAAATAAACTCTGTGCACTTGACTTGGAGTTTCTCGTCATGTTAACTCACTCTCTTAGAGTCTGAGAATGCTTTACCAAAGAGCTCTTAAGAGGTCACCTGTTACTGGCTCTTCTTTTTTTTTTCCAGACAGGGACAGGGTCTCGCTCTGTCATCCAGGCATGAATACAGCTCACTGCAGCCTCAGCCTCCTGGGGTCAAGTGATCCTGCCACCTCAGCCTCTCTAGTAGCTGGGAAAACAGGAACACAGGCTGCATACCACCATGCCTGGCTAATTTTTTTTTTTTTTTTTTTTTTTTGTAGCGATGTGGTCTTGCCATGTTTCCCAAACTGGTCTTGAACTCCTGGGCTCAGGCGATCCTCTTGCCTCAGTTTCCCAAAGACTTAGGATCACAGGCATAAGCCATGGCGCCTTGCTGTTACTGGTTCTGAACTAGAAGTGCAGTGTGCAGATGGCTTTAGAAATGTTGAGGGGTTTTGGGGTAGTAAGCCACTGGGAGATAAATCATATTGAAATTTAATGACATTGGCACAGACACTAAACTTCTGTAATGTGCAGGGAGGTCCTCCACGCTGAATAATTAGGTCACCCAAAATGCTGTCTGGCTCCTGTTGACAAACACTGAGAGCCCAACCCTTTGCTATTTCTTAAGGGGGAATGAGGATTCAATTGAAGCTTGCCTTACACCACATAACTAATTAGGAGTGGAGCTAAGCTTGATAGAACCTAGCCTTTATGTTTCCTAGTTTATAGTGCCCTTCACGATATGCATGGTGGGTAGAAAACCTTTCTGAAACCTATTCCAGAGACAACCACTATTTAAAAACTTTTTTTTAAAGTGTGCGGGTGTGTATGTAATACTGTTATTTCCACTGCAGTGCTAATTGGATAAAAGCTGAGACACCAAGGGCTTTTTAAAACCAGGTCTAGCTAAAATAGCGGCTGCCATTTTTAGTGAGTTTGAGTATTTATAGCAGATAATAATGCATGAGTTAATTTGATCCAGTGCAAAGTATGTGACATATGTGTAAGTCATTCTTTAGACTCTGGAAGAATCTTAAGAATCTTAAAGAATCTGGAACAAAAAATAGAATTTTTCCCAAAGGAGGTGAGAAAATTTGAATCTGTCCACATGAGGTTGTGGCCACACTGGGATTAACTGAATCTCATAAAAGGACCACCAAGGTGAACAACTTAGGACTTTTAGTTCCTGTATGGCAGTATGTCACCCTCTTTCTAGACACAGAGAAGTAGGCTTTGAATAATGTCAAACTAAATGTAAAACTAAAAAATGCCGACATTTGGTTGATGAAACCTGGAGAGGCTTTTCAATAAGAATTCATTAGAAGATGAATAGCTTTATTCAGATGAAGGCGTTTAATACTATAGTGAAAGGAGCCTGTAGCCAGAAGACTTAGATTCAGGCTAGTTTTACACTTGAGACCTTAAGTTAACTTCTTCGTTTCATGGACCTTAGTTTCCTTATTTGTCGCCCATATGTTATTAAAATGATCAAATAAGAGAATGTTTGTGAATGTCATCAACTGTAAAATGCCTTATGTATACAAGGTATTCTTATTTTTCTAGGAAAAGCCAGCCAAAGTAAAAGTGGAATTGGCTTCTGGTGTCTCTTCCAAAGGCTCTGTGGTGAAAAGAAATCAGCAACCTGTCACCACTGAGCAAAATTCCTCTAAGGAAAATGCCTCCAAACTGACTCTGGAGAATTCGGAAGCTGTAAGCCAGCTCCTGAATGTAGCTCCTCCCAGAGAAGTAGGTGAGGAGAGTGAGTGGGAGGAAGTGATCATCTCCGATGCCCATGTTTTGGTTAAGGAAGCTCCTGGGAATCGTGGTACAGCAGTCACTAAGACACCAGTCGTCAGAAGTGTGCAGCCTGAGGTCACTCTGGGGACAGCTGACAATGACAGTCCTGGAGCAGACATACCAACACCATCTGAGGGGACAAGCACCTCCAGTCCACTCCCTGCTCCTAAAAAACCTACAGGGTAAGTCAGTGTGTTTGTATAATATAGAATTGTATTTAAAATAACAGCTTTGGAAATACCCCATGTTTGTTTTATCCCATGTCCTTACAGCATGCCTTAGAGAGGCAGCAGAGCCCAGGCAGTGGTTCCTGTTTTAGAGATACAGAAACCAAGGCCTAGAGATATATAAAGATTGTCCCTTCCCCTTGGACTCTGCTATCCATGTACTGCTGTCAGATTACTTACACATCTCTTCTTATCAGTCTCCCTAAAGCAGTTATTAGAGTCTTGCTGGCACAGGCTCTGGGCAGTATTAAAACTGTGAGTTACCAGTCCTGGATACTGGATTTGGAAAGAGAAGCTTTATTAAAGCATCCTGTAGAAAGAGTTCTGGCCTGATGGTCAGAGAACTCAGTACTGGTTCCAACTGTTTCTGGCTTCTGTTTGACCTTGGACGTTGTCACTTCATGTCTGTTGACCTCAGTTCTCTCCTCTGAAAAATCTTGAGTTGGGTATTAGAAAATCTCTTCCTCACAGGCTGACTGTACAAACTGAAGATTGTGTATAAAACATGCAACCGAGTACCTTGTAAGTTGGAGGAAGTCACTATCTTTTTCTCCCCTTTTCCTCCTTAATTGATTCTGCGTATATCCCTTCCCTGAGGAAGTTGTGTTCTTGTAACTGAAGACCCTTATTTGTATCAGTGGTTCTCAACTGGTAACAGTTGTGCCCACAGTGGACACCAGAAGCCAATTCCACTTTTAACTTTGGCTGGCTTTTCCTGGAAAAATAAGAATGCCTTGTATACCTTGTATACAAATATGTATGTGTGCATGTATATATATTTTTCCTACTTTTTTTTTTTAAACACAAATCATAGCACAACATACTTCTACATCTTATTTTTTATTTTTATGTTTATTTTTATTGTTTGAGACAGGGTCTCGCTTCGTCATTGAGGCTGGAGTGCAGTGGCGCGAACACAGCTCCCTGAAGCCTCACCCTCCTGGGCTCAGTCGATCTTCCCATCTCAGCCTCTCGAGTAGCTGGGACTACAGGCACGCACTACCACACCTGGCTAATTTTTGTATTTTTTTTTGTAGAGATGGGGTTTTGCCATGTTGCCCAGACTGGTCTCGAACTCCTGGGCTCAGGTGATCCACCTGCCTTGGCCTCCCAAATACATCTTGCTTTTTTTTTGGAATGGAATCTTGCTCTGTCGCCCAGGCTGGAGTGCAGTGGTGCCATCTCATTTCACTGCAAGCTCTGCCTCCTGGGTTCACACCATTCTCCTGCCTCAGCCTTCTGAGTAGCTGGGACTACAGGCGCCTGCCACCACGCCCGGCTAATTTTTTGTATTTTTAGTAGAGACAGGGTTTCACCTTGTTAGCCAGGATGGTCTTGATCTCCTGACCTTGTGATCTGCCCACCTCGGCCTCCCAAAGTGCTGGGATTACAGGCGTGAGCTACTGCGCCTGGCCCCATCTTGCTTTTTTTTTTTAAAAATAATGTGGCAATATACTTTGGCGATGGTTTTGTATATTTAAAGGGTGAACCTATGCACTTTAGAACTTTTGTTTAAGACATGTAAATCACTTTTTATTTAGGCCTTCTGCAGTGCAGGCCCTGTGCTCAACATTGGTGCTGCAAAGATGAAGCAAACATGGACTCTGTTCTCTAGGGTCTCTAAGCTGCTGTCATAAGTATGTGCTCTAACTAGAGGTAGATTAAATGTTATAGCTATAATAGCGATTGGCATTACTTGCTATAGACATTGTTTTACACTTCTTTGTCTTCGCAGTGACTCCATAACGTATAGGTAATTACCGTTCCATTTTACATGTTAGAAACTGGAAGTTAACAGAAGAATGAAATTACTTGCCCCAGGCCGCACAGCTATTTAGTGGTTGAATTTGAACTCAATCTGTCTAAAGCTTGATAGCTGAACTCCAATACTATCCTCTAATAAAGCACTATATAGAGATTGCACTTTGGTTTTCTTCCCTTTGTTCCCGAATTTCCAGATTTCTCTTCTTATTCTTTTCAGAGTTGACCTGCTTACCCCTGGGTCCAGAGCTCCAGAGCTTAAAGGCAGAGCACGGGGCAAGCCCTCATTACTGGCTGCAGCAAGACCCATGAGAGCGATTTTGCCAGCCCCAGTTAATGTGGGGCGAGGCAGCAGCATGGGACTGCCCAGGGCCAGGCAGGCCTTTTCCCTGAGTGGTAAGGGCTGGGGCATACCTGGGATGGAGGGGCTGTCTGATAGGAAAGGGACAGGAGTAGGGGGTTGAGAATGGACATAGAGACTTGGGGAGACTCTGAATGCACTGAAGTCACCAGTTTGGCTCCTGTTTCTCTCAGATAAGACTCCTTCTGTGAGGACTTGTGGTCTGAAGCCAAGCACACTGAAGCAGCTGGGCCAGCCCATTCAACAGCCATCTGGCCCTGGTGAGGTGAAGGTAAGACCCATTTTCCAGAGTGGGAGCTGTTTGAGGGTCTGGCTGCTGCCATTTAATGTATCAAAACTATAGGTAAAGGCAGATCCCAATTCTTACACGTTGGCAGACCTCTGGGAGGAGGTTAACATGAATGATTTATCTATTTTTTAAGTAATTTCTTTTTATAAAGTGAATACATGTTTTTAAACCTTAGAAATAATTTATAACAGAAAAAAGTCGCAAAAATAAAAATAGTACAGAGAACACCCGTATACTCTTTACCTAGAGTGACCTATTGTTAATGTATTAGCCCATTTTGCTTTATCTTTTTTGTTCATGTGTGTTCCCCCCGCCATGTGTGGGTGTGTACACGTGCATGTGTGTAAAATACACATTATAGGATAAGTTATGCCTTTATGCTTGTTTGTGTATTTCATAAGAATAGGGATATTCTTTTTTTTTTTTTTTTTTGGTGGCGGGGTCTTGCTTTGTCACCTAAGCTGGAGTGCAGTGGCACAATCTTAGCTCACTGCAGCCTCCACCTCCTGGGTTCAAGTGATTTTGCTGCCTCAGCCTCTCCTGAGTAGCTGGGATTTCAGGAGCACACCACCATGCCCAGCTAACTTTTGTATTGTTGTTAGAGATGGGGTTTCACCATGTTGGCCGGGCTGGCCCTGGACTCCTGACCTCAAGTGATCCACGCACCTCAGCCTCGTAAAGTGCTGGGATTACAGGCGTGAGCCACCATGTCCAGCCTAGAATAGGGATATTCTTTTACTGAAACATTGATGCATATCTTTACTTTCCCATTCATATTCCAAATTGTGTCAGTTTGACCTGTGAGCCCTGAAAATCTGAGACAGGTCTCAGTTAATTTAGAAAGCTTATTTTGCTAAAATTGAGGACATGCACCTGGGACACACCCTCGGGAGGTCCTGATGACATCTGCCCAAGGTAGTCATAGCAGTTTGGTTTTATACATTCTAGGGAGACATAAATCAACATACACAAGATGAACATTGATTCAGTCTGGAAAGGCAGGACAACTCGAAGCAAAGGCAGGAAGACTCAAAGCAGGGAGGGGGCTTCTAGGTCATAGGTAGATAAGAGACAAGTGGTCGCATCCTTCTGAATTTCTGATTAGCCTCTCCAAAGGAGGCAGTCAGATATGCATTTATCTCAGTGAGCAGAGGGTGACTTTGAATAGAATGGGAGGCAGGTTGACCCTAAGCAGTCCCCAGCTTGACTTTTCCCTTTAGCTTAGTGATGTGGGGGCCCCACAATTTATTTTCTTTTCACAGACCCAATTTTTTATATATATATATATGTGTATATATATATATATATATATATTTTTTTTCCCCCCCCAGAAACAAGGTCTTGCTGTGTTGCCCAGGCCGGAGTGCAGTAGTGCAATCATAGCTCACTTCTGCCTTGAACTCCTAGGCTCAAGGAATCCTCCCGACTCAGCCTCCTGAGTAGCTGGGTGCACAGGCAGGCACCATCATACCAAGCTAATTTTTAAATGTTTTTTTTTGTAGAGATGGGGTCTCTTGCTGTATTGCCCAGGCTGATCTCAAAACTCCTGGCCTTAAATGATTCTCCCTCCTTGGCCTCCCAAAGTACTGGGATTACAGGCATTAGCCACCTCACCCAGTGTCTTTTTTATTTTATTGTATATTTTTAAAGCCTCTCCCATTCTAGGACAGTTCCTTTACATGGCATATTTTTCTCCAGTCTAAGATCCAGTCTAGGATCAGATATTAACATTTAGTTGTCATGTCTCTTTAGCTTCCTTTTAAAAATGAATGCATGATTGTAGAAAATAAAGAAAATTCAGGTAAAGGAGAAAGAAAAGTCCCTTATGATCCTGCCACCCAGAATGACCATCTGATATGCTTTCAGGTCTTTTCCTGAATTTGTGTTTATTTTTTACAATTTTTTAAAAATCAGAAACTTGGCTCTTACTCCATATACTATTGTGGCTTATATTTTCACTTCATTTAGTGATACAGATATTAAAAATTTTCTGGGTGTCCAGATTCCATGGATTAGTGGGGTTTGTTTGTTTGTTTGTTTTTAGCTGTATGTAGCTAGAATAATTATCAAGGTTTTTTTTTTTCCATGTCAAATGGGTAATGTGCTGACATTATAATGAGGTTTGAGGGAGGCACATCTCACCCATGTGCGTGAATACCAGATCGTCATACTTGTGAGCTATAAAAGGATCTATCAAAATGTCCTTAGCTAGCATTTTTCAAGCTTTTGATCATGACCCTCAGTAACAGGCATATTTTTATATTACTGCCTAGTAAACATATATACTAAAGGTTTAATGAAGCTGTGCCCTTACTATATGCAGTCACTTTTTTTCTCATTCGTATTTGCAAAATGCTGGTTTCAACCCATTAAATTAATGTTATGACTCCTCATTGGATTGTGGCCTGTAGTTTGCAGACCGTGTCATGGACCAGTTTGGAATAGGAAAACGGGTCTGCCATCTTCCTTTTCATGTGTTCTTTGTCAGTTAACTTCCTTTCTTTAACAGTTTTACATTTGCCCTAACAGGAATATCAACTGGCTTTTACTTTGAGAATTATTTTATTTTCCACACAGATATGGCAGCTCTGGGTGTATGTGTGATCTTGCGGTGTAGAAGGAAGGTATCTGGTTAGTGTCGGTAGTTTTGTAGATTTCCAGCCCCTAGATTCCTTCATGTACACTCTGTTACTTGGGTCAACCCCCGTCTTCTCTGTAAATAGTTTCCTTTTGATTGGTGACATTGGGTATTTGTTAAAAGCCACAAACTCTTTTACTAGTCTTAAACCAGTGAACAGGTACATGAAATACTCTGAAAATCAACTTAAATTCATTATTATAGAATAATTTTAATTTTGTTTGCTTTATCTTTTCTCTTTTTAGCTATATAAGTAAAATATACATTCCTTATAAAACATTTGAGGCTCATGCCTCTAATCCCAGCACTTTGGGAGGCTGAAGTGGGAGGATTGCTTTAGTCCAGCAGTTCAAGGCCAGCCTGGGCAACATAGTGAGACCCACATTGCTACAAAAAAAAAAAAAAGAAAATTTTGTAGATAGTGGTAAAGAGGGAGAAACAACCATGATTGTCCTCTTACCCTGTGACATTTTAGTGAATAATCTTTCAGACATCTTTCTATGCAAAGTTGTTCAACCATGTATTTGTATGTATAAAAGCTATTATGTGGTTTTATAACTCAGTAGTAGTTGCAAATCTGATTCATGGTGTTTCTAATACCTGGTATTAGAAACTGCACAGAAGCCTGTGGCAAGCCCTGGACTTGAACATGACACTCAGCCTTTGGTGGACTGGTGACTGCCAGCTGGCAGTCCAGAGGGCTCATTTGGAGAATAGCTCTACAAATTCCCTGGGAAAGCATTCCCTCAAGTTGTTTCAGGACATGGGACCTCAGGAGTTTGGCTAAGGTTCAAAAGCACTAAACAATTTGTTCTGATCCATAGCTACCAAGTGGCCCATCCAACAGGACTTCTCAGGTGAAAGTTGTGGAGGTCAAGCCCGATATGTTTCCTCCATATAAGTACAGCTGCACTGTGACATTGGTAAGTATGCAGCTAGCTGGTGGTGGGTTGACATGGAGGTTGTTTTGATTTTGTGGTTGAAGGTCAGTAGGAGGCTCGGGGAGAGGGTGGTTGTAGCTGGGAGGGAGAACAGCGTCAGGTATAGATTGTTAATGCTGAAGATCCCGTCCCTGATGCAAATGATAGCTACTGGATAAATCTGCTGGGTTGTTGTGGTCTCTTTCCAGGTGAGATTTATAAAGTGTAGGACAGCTGAGATTAGTGTATTTTTATTGAGAGCTGCCAGAGATGAGAATCCAGTCCAGATTTAACATTTAGCAGTCTTGGAACCTTTTAGCTTAGAAAGGGTGTTCCACAGTTACATTTAGGCGACATTGCCTTTTTCTCCCTAAAACAGAGTCCAGTTCAACACTGCTATCTTAAAGTAAAATAGAGAAGTACTTTAGTAAAGCAACTTATTTTGTTTAGCCTAGTGTTTCCCACAGGGGTTTTCTCTTTATTTTTTAACATAACACATATTAACATCCTAATGGACAAATGTGTGACATTGGGATCACCCTTTTGTAGGGCAGGCAGCATAGAGCAGGGAAATAAATGCTAGACAGCTGAGAGACTTGGTCCAAAAGGAGTTCTGGCTCTGCTGCTAGCATGCCGTATGCCCCTGGGCAAGATTCTTTCCTTCTGTGGTCCTCAGTTTCACTGTCTGTAAAATGCTGCATTGGTTTGGACATCTTTGGGGCATCTGTCACTCTCAATATTCCCTAATTCTGTTGATGCTTAAAGTATCAACCAGCCAGATGTCTTTTGGCAGTTTCTCAAGCTGATTTGATTAAGATGAACAGATTTTGAGAGAACAGCTAGATTTTTAAAAATTCTGGCCTCATAATGGCAAACAGGTTCAGAAAGGGTCATTCATTTGTTCAAAAAATATTTATTGAGCACATATTCTGTGCCAAGCTCTGTGCTGGGGATTCAGTAGCAAACAAGACAGCACGGTATGATGGGTTAATGTCTGGTCTGACCGGATCCCTAAGGAGAATGTGTCTCTTATCCTGGAGATGTGCTCAGATTTCTTTTTCCCGTGACCTAAATATAATCACTACCTTCTCCATGCCTTTACTCTCCATTCCCTTTGGCTACAGGAGGCAACTAGATTTACCATTTAGGGGGAACTACCCCTAAGTAGACCCTCTCTTCTGCTGATTAATTAGTAATTTGTCATAGGAGTTTAGATGCTAGAGCTTTAAGCTTTAATAGTCCATAAGTCACAGTTTGTCTTCAGGCAGGGCTTGAACTCTTTAGTTCACCAGTCTCTAGCCCTCTTTGTTTAAACAGACCTGCTTCACTCCACCAACTGCCTGGACCCTGAAGGCATTTGAGTTTCTGACCATTGAGAGTCTACTCTCTTGTTTCACAGATAGGGAAGGACTGGACTGGATTTGCCAAAAATTTACAGCCTATATTAAAAGTAAAAGGGTTAACTGCAGAAAAAAGGTTAAGGCTCTTGAAGTTAGGCTGAATCTAGTTTGCAGTTGCCACTCTCTTCTCTGATTTACTGGCAGCTGCTCATTCTGGTTCTGGGCTCTGCCCAGGTTTAACTTAATTTTTGTAGAATTGAACATTGGTCTTACTTTTTAGGATTTGGGCCTGGCTACATCAAGAGGCCGGGGAAAGTGCAAGAATCCCTCTTGTAGCTATGTCTACACCAACAGGCACAAACCTCGGATTTGTCCCAGCTGTGGTTTTAACCTTGCCAAAGACCGGACTGAGAAAAACACCAAGGCTATCGTGAGTTCTTTCCCCAAACACATCCCCTGGCCTGTTCTGGGCTCTGTTAGTGAACCTGTCTTAGTAGAAATAAGAGGATTTTTAAAGTACATGGTGGTAGTTAGAGCATCCAAACTGGAACCAGATTGTGGGTTCTGAACCTGAGCAAGTGCCTGCCGCCTTTTCGCCGAGCCTCCTTGTCCCCATTGCCAGGGTGAAGGGGTTGATTAGGTACCTTGATCTCTGAGAACCAAGAGTTCATTCACTGAAGAGAATGATATAGCACAGGCCTTAAGTAGGAGTCAAAGGAGAGGGATGAAAGGGTTGCATCCTCTTACCTCTGAGGCCTGATACTAGATCTGTAAGTTGATTTACTGTTTTGGTAAATAGAGAATGCCAAAGCTAAGACTTTGTAGATTAGGGCACCACTGCTTTCTCAGGTTCCTTGGAAAGCTTTTAGCTAATCAAAGCTTTATTTCTAGCAGTCTAGGCAAACCTCCTCTCTCAAGTTGGGCCAAACTACTTGGATAGTAAAATACATTCCACTTGGCTCCTTAGGGCTGCTATTATTACTATTACCAGGAAAAATGGGCATTTTCAGAGGTCCTCAGAATTTCCGTATGAGTATTTTAAAGTGAACAGAAAACAATTGCACTTGAGGCAGCAAATGGAATGACTAAAATAAGGGTAAGAAGAGAAATGTCACTGATCTGCCTTGGGGAAAGAAGGGATGGCACATAGAACAAACAGGTCAGGACCTGAGATGGAGCCTGGTCACTCCAGATCAAGTCTGGACCTTGAAAGACAGGCAGGTTTTGGATGGAAGGGGAAGGCATGCCATACTTAAGGATAAGTGTGAGTGAAAATGTGAGAAAGGAAAGTGGAACCAAAGTATGTGGGCACTAATGACTTGGTGGGAAAAACACTGGGGCTGGGAGTGACCCTGAGTTGGAAGCTTCCCTCTCCGGAGCTTTGTTTCTCCATTGGTAAAATAAGGTGGGCAAGGTAGATTAGATCTGGGCATTTTACTGTCAGAGTCAGGAGCCTTAGAGAAGACTGAGAATTGAGCTTCAAGGAGTTTATAAATCCCTGAAATTTCATGCAAAATGGGTCCGTAGCTTTCATCAGATTCTCTTGCTCCTCTGGATGCCTACTGCTGGAAGTAAGCTTTCTTCCCAGATTTTCAATGAGTTTTAATGTGCTCCTCTTGCCATAGCACTGATCACAGCCCATATTGACTGCTTTTCTTAACTCCCTATGAAACTACAATCTCTCCTAGGCCAGGTATGTCTGTTTTTCCTGCACCTTCTAACCCTGGAGCTTATATATACAAAGTGTGTCTATCTGTAATTAGGAGATAGAATTGAGTTCTGTGTAGGTAGAAGCTCTGAGCATTCCTTTCTTCTTCCAGTTCATTTTAGCTATTTGTGCGGTTTGCAGTGGAAGTGGATGTTACTCTCTAGATCTAGGATGATGAAGTGACTTAACTTTTCAAGTGACATAGGAAATTATCTAGGGACCTCTTGCCGATTTCAGATCCCACTCTTAAAACTTATATCCCTCTGTATTTGGTTAACTGAGAGCTGCCCACCCCCAGGACTCACCTCTGCAGACCCTCCATCACTTTCCAATCTCCTAAAGTTTGGAGAAATACAATGTAATTATTGCTTTCCACAAAGTAAAGCACTGGTGAGAACCACAGGTACCTTCTTGTGTGTTGTCATTTGGAGTCCGCTGGTGGCCAAATGTTTTCACATGTCTGAGCTGGAATGGTCTTCAGTCCTTTCTGTTCTTCATCTCTGGCTAGAGTCACAGGACAGTATTCCTGCCAAGTGGTCTCCAGCTATGGTTTCACAGTCATGACTGAGAACACACAGCCTCTCGGGGCAGCTCATTCTACTGTTAGTCAGCTCTTCTGTAGCCATTAATTAATTAATTCTCTCAGCCAGCATATATTGAATGCCTGCTATGGGCCAGGCTTTCAGAGATGAATAGGACGTGGCCCTTTTCCTTGAGAAGCTTACAGTCTAGTGGGAGAGAAAGATAACCAAACTATTACAAACGAAAATTGTCATAGGTATGCAGAGTTAATAAAAAGCTCCTTGTTATTAAGTGTCCTAGTCTGTTTTGTGTTGCTGTAAAAGAATACCTGAGGCTAGGCAATTTATAAAGAAAAGAAGTTTATGTGGCTCATAATATGGCAGTCTATACAAGAAGCATAGCACCAACATCTTCTTCTGATGAGGGCCTCAGACTGCTTCCACTCGTGGAGGAAGGCAAGGGGAGCCGGCATGCACAGAGATCACATACAGAAAGAGGAGGCAAAACTCATTCACCACCTCCCTTGCCCCTGCCCCACGTTAATCTACTCATGAGGGATCTGTCCCCCTGACCCAAATATCTCCCTTTAGGACCTGCCTCCAGTGTTGGGTTCACGTTTCAGCATGAGATTTGGAGAGGGTAAACATCCAGACTATAGCATTAAGCATTTAACTTCTACAGAACCATGTATAATGTGTCCATCAGATACGAATCAGTATCTTGTGTGTGTCTCAGGCATCATGCTGGTTGGGAATCAGTGAATAAGCAGAATTCCACCCTTACTGAAGCAGGGAGTGCAGTGGTTTAGCAGCTATCAAATGATGAATTCTGCAGTCAAGGGGTGCACTCAGAGAACACAAAGAGGGGAGTGATTTATGCTGCCTTGGCAAAAAGGATCAGGGAGGAGCTCCATTGAAGAGAGACCTGCTTGAGAAAGACCTATTTTTAATGAGTAGTTCAGAACATTGTTCCTGGAAGCCTCTGACTGGTATATAAAATTACCTTGTACCCAGAAGCCACTGAGAATTAAAGACGGATAACTTTAAGCAGTGCAGATACTTGTTTATATATCAAAACTATCATTCATAGAGCCTTCATTGCACCATAGGCATTGTGTGCTAAGTGCTTTACTTATAATGTCTTATTTAAACTGTGTAATAGCTCTAGATTACTATTTTCATGTGTCATTTCACAGATGAGGAAATTGAGACTCAGAAAGATTAAGTAAATTGCCTTGGGTCCCACACATACAGCTGTTAAGTGGCATATCCAGAACTGAAACCTGGGTCTGTTATCCTCTAAACCCCATACCTGATGAATGAAAGCTAAGTGTTGAATCCATTACCAAGAGTTGTATATAATCCTTTCGTTTACTGATGCAGGTTGAATATCCCTTATCTGAAGTCCTTAATACCAGAAGTGTTTTTGAATTATTTTATTATTTGCAATATTTGCAGAATACATACTGCTTGAACATCCCTAATCCAGTAATTCGAAATCTGAGATGTCTAATGAGCATATCCCTTGAATGTTGTCTCAGTGATCAAAAAGTTTCAGATTTCAGAGCATTTTGGATTTGGGTGCTCAACCTATAGAGAAACTGAGCCCCACAGAGAAAAATAACCAGCCTTTAGTCACACAGTGAGTTATTAGCTGAGCTGGTTAGGAACCTAGGTTTCCCACCTATCAGTCATGGGCCCTATCTGTCTACTGCTCCCAGTCTTTTATTATTTTAGCCTGAAGCTGGCTCTTTCTGCTCTGAGTGCTTGGTGATCAATCCACTCTCTTCTCAGGAGGTGAGCTCACCACTCCCAGATGTACTGAATGCCACAGAGCCCCTGAGCACAGCCCAGAGGGAGATCCAGCGCCAGTCCACACTGCAGCTGCTGCGCAAAGTCCTGCAGATTCCTGAGAATGAGTCAGAGCTGGCTGAGGTCTTCGCCTTGATTCATGAACTCAACAGCTCTCGACTTATCTTGTCCAACGTGAGTGAGGAGACAGTCACCATCGAGCAAACCTCTTGGTCGAATTATTATGAGTCTCCGTCCACGCAGTGCCTTCTCTGTAGCAGCCCATTATTCAAAGGGGGACAAAAGTAAGCACCCCTTAACTCTGCCCCTAGCTGCCCCATCCCAGTTGGTTCATATTGCTCCTTTCTTCAGAAAACTTATATTAAAGCTGTAACTGTGAAGATGTTATTCTCTGCCGTTTCCAGGCTTCCTTTACCTTTCTGATTGCTAAAAGTAAAGTGATAATTGGTAATTCTCATTTCTGTTGAAATGCCTGAAATTTATCACCAGCTTAGGATTTAGTTTACATCTGGACTGCCCCACACAGTGTTTAGGTTTGGGAGTTCATTGGGATTGGTTAAATTGTGTAATAAATTCAGAGTTACATTAATTGTAGGGGACGATTCCACAGATTCCAACAAAGTGGAAATACCTACCAGAAAACCTAGAAAATCCTAAGCTCCAGCAAATGAGAATTTGCCATTGATCACTGAGCCTTGCAACGACATAAGGAAGTCTCTTTCCCTTCTTTTTTTTTGTTGGTGATGTTTCTGGTACTAGCTCCCTGGCTGGGCCCCAGGAGTGCTGGCTGCTGACAGCCAGCCGTCTGCAGACAGTGACTGCCCAGGTGAAGATGTGTCTGAACCCCCATTGTCTGGCCCTGCACAGCTTCATAGACATCTACACAGGTGGGTGCCAACCTTCTCTTCCCTCAGAGAATCCAAAAGCAGGCTTGGGAACTGCCTTTTTGGATGAGACCTTGGGCTCTTTGAGGACCGGACCTTCTCAGATAGGGTTTCTGAGGAAGGGGGAATCTTCTTCCTAAATGTCTTAGTCCCAGAAGATGACTTTTACCTCTCAAGTGTTGAAGCTCTTAACTGGGATCTTTAAAATAACATCTTCGTTGTGGACGGGCTGGAAAATGCAGACAGACAAAAAGAGGAAACAAAAAATCAAGAGCATTCCTACTGCCATGAGATAAACACTTAACAATGTTCTCAATCTTCCAGAAATGTTTATTCATCTGTGCAGAATATAAGAAATTATAGGATTTATAGGTTTATAGTCTTTCTTTGAACAAAAGTGCGGTTGTGCTAGGTGTTGTTTTGGAATGTGCTTTTTAAATTTAGGGGTACATCATGGGCATCTTCCTGTGCCAGCAAGTAGAGAAGTACATGACCATTTTTAAAGGGATGTATGGTGCTCCATTTTACACTTTTGTGATTCAGTCTTTGTGTACAGCCCTAATTTGTCTTTTGGACAAATACTCAGAAGTGGAATTGCCCCACATTTACCCTTTCCTACCCTATTATTCATCAACATCAGGCATTTATGGAACACTCACCATTTTTGGTTGAATCCTAAATTTTGTTTGTAGAATTGAGTGCTAAAGATGAAAGCATATTTGTGATGTATTCTCTTTGTCTTAGAACTTAATGGTGCTTTATTTTGAATTCGTGTTTTTAATGTCTTATATTATTAGATTGAATTTGTACTATTTTATGCTCTTGCCAACAGTTAACAAGAGTGCCTATTACCCTATAGTGTATCTAGGCCAGTACTCAGGATTATATATTTGTTTAATCAACATGTATTTTAAAATGTACATGTAGTTAAGTGTGTTGCTCCCAGTTCCGTCATTTCTGACAGATATACTAAGTGGTGTAACTGCCTTCACAATCAATATATAGAACAGGTCTATCACCCAAAACATTCTCTTCTACTGTTCCTTTGTATTTAAACCCACCCCCTCCCCCAACCTCTGGTAACTGTTTGATCTCATCTTTATCCATATAGTATTCTCTTTCCCAGAATGTCATGTAAAAGCAATTATAGCACGTAGCCTTTTAAGTCTGGCTTCTTTCAGTAAGCTAATCCTTTGAGAGTCATCCATGTTGTCTTTATCAGTGGTTTGTTCCTTTTTATTGTGGAGTAGTTTTCTGTTGTGTCGATGTACAGCAGGTTGTTTATCTGTTCCCCGTGGGAGGATATTTGGTTTGCTACCAGTGTTTGGCAGTTACGAATAGAGCTGCTGTAAATATTTGTGTACCAATATGAAATGAAACCTAAGTCTTCATTTCTCTTGGGTAAATACCTAAGAATCAGATTGCTGGGTCATATGGTAAGTGTGTGTTTAATTTTATAAGAAAACAGCATTACCAAAGTGGCTGTACCATTTTGCATTCCTTCCCACAGTAGGTAAAAGTTACAGTTTGCTCTGCATGCCAACACTCAGCATTATCTGTTTTTGTTTTTCAGCCATTCTAATACGCATGTCTCCATATAAATTGTAGAGTCAGCTTGTCAGTATCTGCAAAGTCCTGCTTGAATTTTAATTAGATTGTGTTCAATCTGTACATATCAATTTGGGAAATTTTGACATGCCTAAAAATGTTGAATCTTCCAGTCCATAGTCTTTCTCTCCATTTTAATAGGTTATCAGTTTTTCTAGTTTCAGCATATAGGTCCTGCACGTATTTTGTTAGACTTACATGTAAGTATTTTACTTTTTTTTTCAGTCCTAAATGACATGGTTCAGTTTCCAGCTATTCATTGCTAGTATAGAAATACAATTAAGTTTGTCTGTTGACTTTGTTTTTGTAGATGAGTATTATAATTTTTTTAAGTTTATCAATTTTATAGGTAAAAATTTGTATATAACCTGTTAATTTGTTGTATTTCTTTGTGCTAGGTAGACTATATGTCCTTTTTATGATCCTTTATGAGTTTTTTTCTATAGTAAATTTCTTTTGTGAGTGTTTTCATTCTTCTTTTGGGCTTTTCTTGACAGTTTTCTCTGAGTTTATCACTCTGTTTATTCAGTTTTACCTCTAGCCTGTCAGAATGTGGTATCAGTTGTCTTTTACATTTGTACTTGGTGATTTCTAGGGGCATCATGACTCTTTTGCTTTTTTATTTTGTTTTTGTTTTTTTTTTTTTTTATTTCATT
>NW_012102943.1:2106345-2123988 GCF_000951045.1 Mandrillus leucophaeus | reverse complement strand
GCCTCCCAAAGTGCTGGGATTACAGGCTTGAGCCACCGCGCCCGGCCTCTTTTGCTTTTTTAAAAAAAAATTTATGGGACCAGAGCTTTGCTGTCTCTTACGGTTTCAACCTTTGTACTTCTCCATACCCTTCTTCATTGGGAACACGTATTCCAAAATTTGCTTTTGTGCAAATTAGTGCATTATATTTTGTGCACATACAAAATCACCCACTTTTATTTGTCTTAAATTGACTGCACTTAAATTCCTCAGATTCATTCATTTCAGGATTTGGTGTTGGAGTGATTTCATAGCCTTTGTTACACCCCTTACACATTAATGATCTAAAGGATGCTCCTGGCCTTTCCGCAGGTGCAGTTGTGTGAGGGGTAAAGGACCTTTGGTCCTAAGGACTGAGCTGGGTGGGAGGAAAGTGTTTCTTTTTTTTTACTGGGGGGAAAAAGGATCTACTATATGTACTATTTCATTCTGTTGTTGTTGTTTAATGATATATTGTAGGCAGCTTTGTGTCAGAACAGGTAGATCCATTTCTTTTTTAAAAAATGGATTCCATGTTGGAATACTTTATTCTTTTTAATGCTTTCAATTTTATGAATGCATCACAATTTAATTAACCTTTCTCTATTGATGGGCATTTAGTTGTGAGGTTTTTGTTTTCCCCTTTTAAAATATATAACTTGAATAAAATAGAGATGGGGCTTTTCTATGTTGCCCAGGCTGGTCTTGAACTCCTGGGCTCAAGCAGTCCTCCCACCTTGGCCTCCCAAAGTGCTGAGACTACAGGCATGAGATTACAGGCCATACCTGGCCTGTTTTGTTTTTTTGAGATGGAGCCTCTCACTGTGTTACCCAAGCTGGTCTACAACTCCTGGGCTCAAGCGATCCTCCCGCCTCATCCTCCCAAGTGCCTGCAACTACAGGCGCGCGCCACCGCATCCTGCTGGTGTGTATTCTATTTTTTGCCATTGTGTATGATACGTTAATTTCCTTGTTGCCTCTTCTTAACCTGCAGGTCTCTTTAATGTGGGGAACAAGCTGCTGGTAAGCCTGGACTTGCTTTTTGCAATCAGAAACCAGATCAAGCTCGGAGAGGACCCCAGAGTGTCTGTCAGTGTTGTTCTGAAGTCAGTGCAGGAGCAGACAGGTAAAAGTTGTTTTCTTCCCTTTCTCAAGGTTAATCCTAAGCTCCCTGGGAATTTTCAGTGATCGTCTTTGGTTAAAAGACTTGTTTTGAAGAAGAGTCTGATTATTTTGAAAAGGAGACATTCTTAACTTCTGAATACACTCTTCCTTTTGAATTTTACAAATGCCAAACTAATTTTGGAAAGCATGAGTCTTTCTGTGCATCCAGGGACCCTTAGCAAGAGTTTACCAGTGACTTCCACAAGTACCTCCTTTGGTCATAGGGCGACTTGGCCCCATTGCATGTTAGACTCATTCTGACCACAGCTCCTGGATGTCTGCTTCCAGTCTCAAGGCTCATGCCAAGACCTGAGAGTGAGAACCGTCCTTTCTGTCTAGAATTTTTTTCCTCCATGCCCTCTTTACTCCTATTTGTGCTTTTCCCGTCCCTCTCCTATAGGCTCCAGTTCCCCTCTACCTTACCTGCTGTGAGAACAGATGGAGTAGAGCAAAGGTGCTGGAGTTACATGGGCCTGTGTTTCAGTCTTGGCTCTGCCGCTTAGTTGCAGTTTGATTTTGAGCAAGTTATTCTTGTGCCTCTGTTTCTCCAGCTATAAAATGAGGATAGTAGCTCCTGGTTCATAAATAATTAAATTCGTGTGAGATTTGATGAGATAACATATTCAAATCTTTCAGCACAGCATCTAGTACTTAGTACAAGGCAGCTATCACTCCAGTGGGAATTGCCCTTTGGGTTGCCACCTGAGCACTTGCAGGCCAGATCCCGGACCCTCAGGGTAGTTAGTACACTGGAGTGTTCTTTGAGGTGAATCAGTCTGGCAGAATTGCTCTACTTGCTACCCACTGGCTCATCCCTAGTGGCTTCAGTGTCTTTTTTCTGTGCCCTTCTCAGTGTACTTGCTCTTCTTCCAGAGAAGACTCTGACCTCGGAGGAGCTGAGCCAGCTGCAGGAGCTGCTGTGCAATGGCTATTGGGCCTTTGAGTGCCTCACTGTCCGAGACTACAATGACATGATCTGTGGCATCTGTGGTGTGGCCCCCAAAGTGGAACTGGCCCAGAGGAGTGAAGAGAATGTGCTAGCATTGAAGAGCGTGGAGGTAAGTGCCTCTTAGCCGCCATGAGGGACCTGCGGAATTCTCTCATTTTGGCAGCTCCCTTCCTACATGATATCCTCAGCGGGTGGATAGCGCCAGTCCTGTCTAGGTGAGGCAAGTGACTTTCTCCTCCCACAGCCCAAGATTTCATTTAGGGAATGCCAGATGGAAATAGAGGCATTTATTTATTCAGTTACTGACTTGAAAAATGTATCCAGTGAGTAAGTATCAAAATATATATATAATAATATTGAACATAAACTAAATAATAATAATAATAATAAAATAATATATTGAACATAAACTAAATGCATGTTTTAGACACCTGAGAGATAGTAGTTTAAAAAAAAAAACACAAAACAAAGTTTCTGTCCTCATGGAGCTCACTTTCTGGTTTGGGGGACACAGGAAACAAATATCTGTCCAGGAGTAGTGAGTGCTATGAAGCACAGTAAAGCTGGGTAAGGAAGAGAGAGCAGTGTCATGGGAAAGGGCATTTGTATTTTATAGAGGGCAGTCAGTGGGGAAGGCCTATCTGATACAGACGCATTTGAGTAGAGATCTGAAACCCATGTGGCTTTGTGGAGGAATATTCCAGGCAGAGGGAACAGAAAGAACAGGGTCTGAGGTGGGCTCGTTGGGCATGATTGAAGACCAGCAAGGAGACCGGTGGTGTAGCTCAGAGTGTGGGAGGGAGGGAGGGAGTGGTGGGGTATATGAGGTCCAGACGGTGCAAGAGGCCGACGCTATGTAGGGTAACGTGGGCTGTTTTAAGGACTTACACAGAGTGAAATGGGAGAGCCACTGAAGGGGTTGGAGGAGAAGAGTGACCTGAGCCGACTTAGGTTCTGAACTGAAAAATTTTCACACAATAATAACACCAAATTCAGATGGCTTCATAGATTAATTATAACAAATATCCAAGAAATGTTATTCCAAACATAGGCAAATAACAAAAGTGGATATATTTCCCCAACTCATATAAGGTTGTATAACTTTGGAAACAAAATCAGACATTTGATGTAAGAGAAGAAACTGGGGCTGAGTGTACTCATGAATATAAATGAAAGTCTGAATAAAATAATAGCAAATCAGATCTAATGAATAAAATAATGCATCATGACAAAGTTTATCACAGGAAAGCAAGGTTGTTTCAACAGTAGAAAATATGTTAATGTAATTCACTACTTAACTGATTAAAGGAGAAACCCTATATGATAATTTCATTAAATGTATGGGGGGAAAAAAAAGGTTTTCTAGTGTGATTCTACACCCATATTTATGATAAAACTCGTAGCAAACAGAATAGTAGGAAATCTTCCTTAACCTTCTTTAGGGTTTAAAAAAAATCCCTTAGATTACTTTTCCCTGTAATCATGCCATGAGGTCTGGTCTACACTCACAGGCAGGGACTGCCCCTTGGGTATGCCAGTAGTTGCATTGGAGTGTAAGGTTTCCATCTCTGAACTCTACCATAGTAAACAAGAGCCTGGGACATGAGCTGACCTTCAGGTGCTTACTGGACTTGCATCTCATGTGTTCACTGATCAGGCAGGTGCAGAACCTGTAGAGAACAGCTTTGGTGTATTTTGACTGGACCACTAGACATATTAAGGGTTGAATGCATAGTCCTGTCTTTTTCTTCCCAGTGAAAAAACCAGGCAGCTAAACCATTTTGTGTGTGTTGTCTCATCTAGAGGCTGTTTCCAGATTGACTCAAATGTGCTTGCCTAGTACTAATAATAATAATGTAGCTAAGATTTATTGAGCATTTTATTACTATGCCAAGTTCTTAATCTGTGCTAAGTGCTTTACTATATGACTTAATTTTCCCTACAACCCCATGAGGTTTTCAGAGACATAGGCACTGAAGCCCAGGGGCCTTGCCCAAGCTCACCAAGCAGAGAGGGGTGGGGCTGAGATTGACCTTCTTCTTTCTCAGCCACTGACTGTGGAGTCTGCACCCTAAGCACTGCCATTCTCACCAGTACCTCCTAGGACTCCGAGTTCTAGTTTTCCTGATCATATCTGGCCACAGCAAGTTTACAGTTTCCAAGAATAGACAGAGGCCCACCTCCCTGCAAAGGTGCCATCTGCTAGTCCTGCCTGGCACCTGTCCTGTCCATATCAAGGCTCCTCTGTCCCAGAATGGAGTAGCATTCCCTTCACTCTCAGTTTGCTTGTCTCTTCCCTTCAATGGTACCAGGTTCTTCTTTCATAGAGGTACTTCTTTGTTCTGGAGAGTAGTGTGGTGTATGTGGGAAGAGGGTATCCTGAAGTCTATGAACTAAAACAGGAAGTTATGGAACAAAACTTAAATATGCTGTTATCCATGAAGAGACTTGTCAGCCCCTCTCTTGGGGTTATATAAAGGAGGACCCTGTGATTAGTTGGTGTACTGGGTTGGCATTTCCTGTTCCCTTGCACCTTGTGGAGAGGATAGACTCAGCTGGCCTCATTCCCCCAGGTGTGCCATTTACACAGAGCATACACTAAGCACCCTGTGAGGTGGCGAACAAAGGAATAAGGTGAGGAGAGGAGCCTTTATGGGGAGCAGTGGTTCTTGGACTTTAGTGGGTATAAGAACTACACAGGGCAGTGGTTCTCACAACCTTTTAAAGTGGAGGGCTTGCT
Source organism: Mandrillus leucophaeus (assembly GCF_000951045.1). Lineage (NCBI taxonomy): Eukaryota > Metazoa > Chordata > Mammalia > Primates > Cercopithecidae > Mandrillus > Mandrillus leucophaeus. The sequence continues at coordinate 2,119,117 of NW_012102943.1, read as the reverse complement.
GGGTGCCACCCACAGGATTTCTGACTCAGGAGATCTGGAGTGGGGCCAAGAATTTGCATTTCTAGCAAGTTTTCAGGTGATACTCTTGCTGCTTGTCCAGGGACCACCCTTTGAGAACCATTCCTCTAAGGAAACTTTTTTAAATGCAAAATTAGGAGTTTAGTTCATACAGCTCAAGATGGGGCCAAGGTTTTTACATTTCTAATAAGTAACCTATACAACTCTGATTGAGGTATTAGGATCTGGGTCACGTTTTGAGAACCATATAAGAGGGCATTGCAAGAAGAGAAATTGAGTAGCACAAGCGCTATTAATAGATGTCTATAAGAGAAAAGTAAATGCTGCATTGGGTAGAAGAGATAGCTGTGTGCTGACAATGGGTGGGAGGAGGTCGGCGATCCACAGGGCCTTGGAAAATGGCTGGAATTTTACTCAATAGGATTCTGCTCGTTCTTGCCAGCCTGGTATCGGGAGTAAGGGTTTGGGCTTTGGAACTAGACCTGTGTTGACATGATTGTTCTGTCGCTTCGAGTGCTCGAATACTCACCTCAGCCATCCCCAGACTTGTTTTTTAGTAGTTCATTACAAAGTGTCTGACACATAACAGGTACTCAAATGGTAGCTCCCCTTTGTTTGTAAGACGGGGGAAATGACATGAACAAAGCTATAGAAACAGAAGAGACTTAGGGACTATTCATGCCTGGGAGAGTACTGTGGTGTAGGAGAAAGAAATGTGACCAAAAGTGGGTACAGAGCTTGAAATTCAAGGCTCCCTGGCAGGGCCTGGCTGTCTGACTTCTTCACCAAGCCTTAGTTTCCCTGTGTTTATAATGACAGGGTAGACTGTTGTGTTGTTGATGTTCTGTGACTCCCACAGTTTGACCTTCTTTATCCTGACCTTCTAGTTCACCTGGCCTGAATTCCTGGGCTCTAATGAGGTAAATGTGGAGGACTTTTGGGCCACGATGGAGACAGAGGTGATTGAGCAGGTGGCATTTCCTGCCAGCATCCCTATCACCAAATTTGATGCCTCCGTTATTGCCCCCTTCTTCCCACCACTCATGAGAGGAGCTGTGGTCGTCAACACTGAGAAAGACAAAAACCTGGATGTGCAGCCAGTACCTGGTAAGGCCACCTGGTGGCTGACTGGGGTCAAAAAAGGGCTCAATCAAGAGTCTGGGACGTTGTCCTTGGCAAGATAGCACAGTGGTAGCGAGAGGGCCAGGCCCCACTGGAGGACTCCTTTCAGAAAGATAACAGCCCGTGTCAAAATCCCCTAGAGTTTAAAGTTCTGGTGCAGAGTCGAAGAGCGGTCCACCATATTAAATAGCAGGGGAGCACGGCTCATTGTCATTCTTCTGGGATACACACACTGAGTAGGGGAACTCCTGTAAAAAATGCTGATAAGGCTCCATCCCCAAAAATTTTCATTGAGAAAGTGTAGGGGCAGGCCAAGGAATCTGCCTTCAAAACAGGCCTCCCAGATGGTTTTGCAGCTAGTTTTGTGGATTATACATTGAGAAACCCTGGACTAGCGGATAAGAGGATAAGTTTCTAAGAGCTTGAGTTGGATTCCCAGCTATGCCACTTAGTAGCTGTGCGACCCTCTGTCAGGTCCCATCATTGCCCTAAGCCACTGTTGGTTCATTTACAAAGAGGGTGTTATAATAGCTATCCACTTCCTAGATCACTGAAGATAAAGTGAGCTAATACAGTTAGAGCGATAGCCTTCTTCTTTAACTGTAACTCATAGTAAGAAATACATTTTGTATCATGACGCAGAATGATATTCGTACATATGCACGTGTGTATAATTGAAACAACATTCCCAAAACAGTATTTTTCCTTACCAAGTGCGATACACTTTATTTTCTGTCTTATTTCATTTTTGAATTTTTGGAAATGACCCACTGAATTGATACCATAAGTACTTAATATATTAATGATGTGCAGGTTCTCAAACAGTGCCTCCTAATATTAGATACTGAGGTCCAACCTCATATTCCTATTAATACTTTAAGGGCCCAGGCATCTTTTTTTTTGTTTTGTTTTTTTGTTTTTTTTGAGACAGAGTCCCGCTTTGTCACCCAGGCTGGAGTGCAGTGGTGCGATCTGGGCTCACTGCAACTTCGCCTTCTGGGTTCAAGCAATTCTCCTGTCTCAGCCTCCCAAGTTCCTGAGACTATAGGCGCACGCCACCACACCTGGCTGATTTTTTGTATTTTTAGAAGAGACGAGGTTTCACCATATTGGTCAGTCTGGTTTCGAACTCCTGACCTCAGGTAATCCACCTGCCTTGGCCTCCCAAAGTGCTAGGATTACAGGTGAGAGCCACTGCACCCGGCCCCCAGGGATTATTTTTTTAAGGCCCCCACGTAGTTCTCTTGCGCTAGCCAGGTTCAGGAACGTTGTGTAGAGAACACTTTTAAAACGAGAGCTACTGCTCTCTTACTGCTGCAGTCATGGTAAGCATCTGAGGTCTTGGTTCTGAAAAACCTTAGAAGACTGGATTAAAAGCTGACTTATTTTAGGGTTTTTTTCAGTAGCTGTCTGCAGGGTATCTCACTCAGATGTTCCAGGGCAGAAAGCCAGTTCTGAGAGATTTCAGGTATCTGCAGAAAGCATGGACCTGACTTGAGTCCCACCTCTGCCAGCACCAGGGGAGAGCTTGGTGCAGAGCTGGCTTCCACTGTTTGCTGTTTTGTGGGCCTAGCCATGGCCTCTGGTGGCTGGCAGCAGCACCCTCCCACCAGCACTGTTGTGTCTTGCAGGTAGCGGCAGTGCCTTGGTGAGGCTGCTCCAGGAGGGCACCTGCAAGCTTGATGAGATTGGCTCCTACAGTGAAGAGAAGCTGCAACATCTGCTAAGGCAGTGTGGAATCCCCTTTGGAGCAGAAGACTCCAAGGTGAGTGTCAAGGGCAGTGGTGGATATCGGGGCTTCTAGGATAGGCTGATTGGTCCACTTTTCAGGGCAGGGATATGAATACCTGTGATGGCATCCGCCTTGGACCCAAGCTGCTGGCAGTCAGGGATGCCTAGGAGGTGGTCAACAGCTAGATGGTGACATGTATGTGGGGGGCCTGGCCTCTAGCAGTTCCTCCTGTTGAAGGTTGTGAGCCTAGGTTCTGGGGTCAGGAATCCTGGCTCTCCTCCTTACTGCGTGTGACCTTGGATAAGCTGCTTTATATTTTGAGCTTCATTTTCCTTGTTTGTAAAATGGAAATAACCAAAATACTAACCTCGTGAGACTGTTGTAAGGAATGCACTTTACAGTGTCTGGTTATTACCTATGCAAGCTCTTAGAAAATGCCTATTATTACAAAGAGTGTGTGTGTGTCTATGTGTTTGATTCATACGTTACTTACTTTCCCTTTCATATTTCTGTGCTGTTGAAAATGTTCTGCTTCCTTCAAGATCAGATTCAAATGTTAGCTCCCCTTTGATGGTTTCTTTGCCCTGTAAAAAGTGAAAGGACTCAGGCCTCAGAATCCGACTGGCTTTGTCTGTGACCTAATCCTTTCAGGGCCTCAGATTGCTTACCTGTACCTAGAGGAGGTTGGGCTGATGAGGCTCCAAGGCCCACTTTATTCTTTTGCTTTGGGTGTTGGGTGAGTATGTGATGTTGAGCACCAGATGTGGTCCCTTAGCATTCACCCTTATGTTTTTAATCTTGTCCTTCTACTCCAGGACCAGCTCTGCTTCTCCTTGTTGGCCCTCTACGAATCTGTACAGAATGGAGCTAGAGCTATGCAGCCCCCACCTCACTTCACAGGTGGTAAAATCTACAAGGTGTGCCCCCATCAGGTAAGAAAATAACTAGAGGGAGCTTGGAGTGAATTTGCTAATGTTGAACTTCCCACAGAGACTGATCCAGCTCAGTTTTGGGGGGCAAGACTTAAGTCACTGGGCAACCTCTGGCATAGCTGCCCACGGGTCAGGTACTACCCCGTGGGCTACGGAGGGAGGCTGGGTCTTTTGTCAGTATTTTTTAAGCACTCTACCACATCCTGGGCATCAGCTGTTGAGGGTATAAGTCGAACTTGTATAAAGAATGACAAAGATGTCATTCCTCCCTAGCTGACCATATATTTTAGTGGGGAAATACAGTCACCACAGCTTGTGGCACTGGCTCCGAAGAAATTAGATAAGGGCCTAAGATAGAAAGTAACGGAGGAGGCCGGGCGCGGTGGCTCAAGCCTGTAATCCCAGCACTTTGGGAGGCCAAGACGGGCGGATCACAAGGTCAGGAGATCGAGACCATCCTGGCTAATCCGGTGAAACCCCGTCTCTACTAAAAAATACAAAAAACTAGCCGGGCGAGGTGGCGGGCGCCTGTAGTCCTAGCTACTCGGGAGGCTGAGGCAGGAGAATGGCGTAAACCCGGGAGGCGGAGCTTGCAGTGAGCTGAGATCTGGCCACTGCACTCCAGCCTGGGCAACAGAGCGAGACTCCGTCTCAAAAAGAAAAAAAAAAAAAAAGTAACAGGGAGGAACCTGCTGTCTGAGGTGGCAGAGAAGACCGAGACCTGCAGGATAGGGAGGAGCCCAGTGATAAGCCAGGGAAGGAGTGTTGCAGCCAAGGGACCACCAAAGCCGTGAGTAGGGAGACAGAGTGAGCTGAGAGGAGGGGATGTTGGAGGGCTCCCCAGGGGCCAGATCACATAGAGCTCTCTAGGCCAGAGTAACAGTGGGTATTTTATTCTGAGTGATGAGGGACCTTTTGGACGGTTTTGAATGGGAAACCTGTGGAAGGGTGTGGAGAAGGTCACTGGGTTAATTAGCTCCAGGACAGGTTATATACTAGATGACAGAGTGGGCCCAGGTAGATACTGGGATGGAAACCCCACTTAACAGGTACTGAACGGGAGAGAGGTGGCTTAGCAGAGCCTTCAGTTCACTGAAGCACGTGAGTCAACAGGGGGACCTAGCTAGAAAAAGAGAATCCAGTTCCCAACTACTTTAACAGAAGCTGTGTCTGAAGGAGATGCTTAATGCTTCTACCCTGGGCAGATCAGAGCCTGCTCAGGGGATTGTGTTCATGCGACGGGGGTTCATCTCGTGAGAAGCAGCTGACAGCACAGGGAGAGCTGTAGATCTTGGGGACTGTGATGGGAGTGGCATCACCTGAAGGTGACAGCCAAGTGGGTTTTCCCAGAGCTGTGGAATGGTGCTTGGGGAGCCCTGTCAGTGGAGGTGTTTACTAGACTACATTGTGAGTTCCCATCTGGGCAACAAGCCCACTGGGGTCTGGTGGGGAGCTTGCTCAAAGTACAGATGCTTAGACCCTACTCCAGAGACCTTAGTTTCTTAGGCTTGACCTGGGGCCCAGGCATCTCCATTCTTAACCAGCTCCTAGCTGCTGCTGCTGCTGCTGTTGCTGTGTAGCTAGCATGGTGAACTGGTAGATGGTGTGTAGAGAGTGGGGTTTTGAAAGATGTTCTGAGGTGCCTTTCAGCCTAAGTTGAGGACAGGATGCTCCCAGCTGTCTCTCTGAAGGGCAAAGATGAGCTGGTGCCTTCATTTAAGGACAGAAGTAGGAAGGGAGCAGAATGCCATGGGCTCTGGCAGGATGGCCATGGCTTCAGCCATGAAGCTGATTGCTCATCTTCCTGGGAAGCGAGTGAGAACTGTACAGTGTCTGCAGACTGGCTTCCTAATTAACCCTGCGCCCTTGCCCTTCGTCTCTCAGGTGGTCTGCGGCTCCAAGTATCTTGTGCGGGGTGAGAGTGCCCGTGACCATGTGGACCTGCTTGCCTCTTCCCGCCACTGGCCGCCTGTCTATGTGGTAGATATGGCCACGTCAGTGGCCCTGTGTGCTGACCTCTGCTACCCAGAGCTGACCAACCAGATGTGGGGGACGAACCAGGGCTGTTTCTCTAGTCCCACGGAGCCACCTGTGGTGAGTCACCTCCTGAGGAACTGCCATGTCTCCTCAGGCCTACCATGTCTTGCTGTGTCGCGCAGGCTGGAGTGCAGTGGCATGATCTTGGCTCAGTGCAACCTCTGCCTCCCAGGTTCAAGCAGTTCTCCTGCCTCAGCCTCCCGAGTAACTGGGATTACAGGCACGCGCTACCACACCCAGCTAATTTTTGTGTTTTGGTAGAGACGGGGTTTTGCCATTTTGCCCAGGTTGTTCTCAAACTCCTAGGCTCAAGCAGTCCACCTGCCTCAGGCTCCCAAAGTGCTGGGATTACAGGCATGAGCCACCACGCCCAGCCTACTCCATAAGTTTTTACTGACCAAGCCCTCTGTTTGAGGCCACAGTATGTCACTTAGGTGTGCCCAGGGTATCCCAAACATAGGTACCTTGTGTTAAAAGAGGTTACCTTCCAGAGAAGCCTAGGAAGTTGCCACCTTTGACAGTCATTGTGCACACTGACATATTAAAGGCCCCAGCCAGCCCTGGATTACGTTTAATTCACCATGTCTACATTTAGTTGACCATGGATATACTGCATGGCATGCAGTATTTCTGTTGTGATCTGAAGATACTCTGGTTAGAAAACACTCATTTTACCAACCCTTTCCTTTTATTAAAAGGGGAAACTAAGGCCCAGAGGGGGAAATGGACTTTTCCAGCTCACACAGCAGATTAGTGGCAGAGCTCTTGTTTCTGTGTCTTGGTATATTGTACCAGACAGTATTTTTCACCAGTCATGTACCCTCCAAAGCCAACCTTTGTCCTTTGCTGAAATAGATGTCAGAACTGATAATTAGGAAGAAGTTCCGGAAGAATAACAAGGGTTGAGTGCCCCAGCCAGGATGCATTATGGGAAGTGAAGGCCTCTGGCTTTGCCTTGGAGGAGTCATTGTTGTCATTACTCCCTGGGGCTCACTGGCTCCGTGAGCATGCCGGGGACCCCAGCAAAGTGTCTTAACCTTAGTCAGAGCCTTATCTTTCTGCTCCCCTGCAGCCCCTGGCCTGAATGGACCGGGGGCAATAACAGCCCAAGTAATCCAACATCTGCTCTGGAAGGTGGCCACTGTTACTGTCCCTGTTCTCACGTGAGGAAATGGAGGCACTGGGGGGCGGGGGTTGGCCTAGGAGGCACAGTACATGGTGATGTTAGGGTTCAGACAGGGCTGGCTGAGCCTACAGTGCTTATTCTCACCAGATGGGTTCCCCCTTAGTCATTCCTTCTTGTCAAAAGGCATTCTCATTTCTAGAGTGTGTCCTGCCCAGAGCTCTTGGACCAGCATTATACTGTGGACATGACAGAAACTGAGCACTCTATCCAGCACCCAGTCACCAAGACTGCCACACGGCGCATCGTCCATGCAGGCACACAGCCCAATCCTGGTGACCCCAGTACTGGGCACCACTCCTTGGCACTGTGCCCTGAATTGGCACCCTACGCAACCATCCTGGCCTCCATCGTGGACAGCAAACCAAACAGTGTCCGTCAGCGGCCCATTGCCTTCGACAATGCCACTCACTATTACCTCTACAACCGCCTCATGGACTTCCTCACCAGCCGCGAGATTGTCAATCGTCAGATCCATGACATTGTACAGAGCTGCCAGCCTGGTGAGGTGGTCATTCGTGACACCCTCTACCGCCTTGGGGTTGCTCAGATCAAGACAGAGACAGAGGAGGAGGGTGAGGAAGAGGAGGTGGCCACAGTGGCAGAATAAGCCAGGCTGTTGTACAGGGACTATACCATCTCTCAAGCCATAGTAAGGCCCTTGCCTGAGGCAGAGCTATCCAGGGGACCTGCAGAAGTGGTCTCCTGTGGGGAGGGCCTCTGACTGCTGGGACTGACCAAAGAGCTTCCATTCCCTGAGCATGGTGGGACCCAGGGTCCTCGGTTCTCAACCCTCCACAGGTCAGGAGTGGTGCCAGGAAATCTCTTCTGGCCCCGAGAGAACACTTGGGGGACATGGTATGTTTAATGGAGGGAGGGGAGGCTGAGGGAAAGGCTGGTAGCTGGTGGCTTCCGTGGGGCCTGCTGTGGGTCAGGGTAGAGATCCTGGGTGGGCTAAGGCGCGAGTCCCAGCACTAGGTGGGAAGGCTGCTCAGGTCTCTCCCACTCCTGAGGAGCCCTGGTTTCAGCGCCCCCAGTCTCATGACTTGCTTAGCCTGTTGCCTTTGACTAGGGACCTGGGGTGGCCTGCCTTTGACTAGGGGTCCCTTTGGGCTCTTGATTCTCCCTGAAGGAGGGATACATTTCTCTCTTGCTCTTCCTGTACCCACATTTGGGGGAAGCTGAGGAACAGTCAGCCACAGCTCTCTTCCAGGACTGTCCTCTCCGCCCCCAAGCTTTGAGGAAGAGCATCCCCTTCCTCCTTTCCCTGGCCACTGCTGCTGCAGCCAACATCCTCTCTGGGCCTGGGACCCTCTCCACAGACAGGATGTGGTCCCTGGCCATGACATAACCTGGCAGCAGTAGGAAAAACTCCCTTCTGTGAAGGGGAAGCAGACTGGGCCATAAGGAAACAGCAGGACTGGCTCAAGTGCCCAAGGTTTGTTTAGGGCCTGGGAATTGGCCATGTGTTAATTTATTGAGAGGAGTGGAGTAGGTGGCTTTTTTTCCCCTCCTTCTCTCTTCCCCCAACAAAAATAAAGTTTATTAAATTATCTGGTTTTGGTGAAGCAGGAGTCAATTCTGTGCACATTGTGGTCAAGCGCCACAGACATGAGCTCGTCACTGCATGTGAAGGCAGGAGGGAAAGAAGTTCCAGGGAATTTGCAGGCGCTCATATGGCACAAAGAACCAGAGGCTGACTGCATTAATGCTGTTAGTTTAATGTGGACAGAGACATCCCGCGGCGTGACTGTTAGTTAGGATGAGTCAGCTTGGGGGAGTTTGTGCTTCCTGCTTGGTGTGGCCAGCCACATGCCAAGGTCCCCTGTCTTCTAGCCGGAATGACAGGGGACTGGGCAGAACACCCCCAACTTTTAGCTGCCACTTGGCTCATCACAGCAGTACCAGTGCGGGGGTAGGAGGGGTAGGGCTGTGGAGTGAAGAAGGCTTGTAGGGCAGAGACTAAGAGGTCCTGTGAGATTCTTAGAGGAGCCATCCTGCTCCAAGGGGCCTGAGCTGAGTGTAGTCTGTGAGCATCTGCTGCTCTTGCTGCGCCTCTCGGAGAGGAAGAGCTCAACTCTTTGCCAGTCTGTCTAGCCCCAAGGAGCCTGGTTTTCTCAGTAGCAGTGTAGCTCCTGGGGACTTCACAGGCATAAAGTCAGTCCACTTCCATTAAGAGAAGAATATTAGGAAAGGAGGTTCTTACCAGTTGGCATAGCAAACATGAGGCCAACACCATGAGAACGGTAGGGGAGAGGGGGTGAGGGCTCAGCCCCCAGCCCCTGACTGGCAGTGATGGCCCACGCTCATGGAGTGGGATCCTCAGACCTCCCCTGGATCCCTCACCTTCCCAAGTTTCAGCGCTGGGCCAAGCTGTTGAGTGAAATGACCGAAGGCAGAGTTTGTGTGTTCTCCCCACGTCACCCCGTCCGTGGAGAAGTTGAAGCTTGCAGGAGGGGAGAGTGGTGCTCCCTGTCGTCGGCTCCTCAGCAGAACTGATAGTTGTTGGGCTGCAGCAAGGGCTGGGCGATATCCCCTTGCTCGCAGCAGGCCAGGTGCTCACTAGAGCTCTCCTCTTCCGGCTCACTGCTGCTGCTGCCGCTACCGCTACCACCGCTTCTGCTGCTGCTGCTTGGCAGATTGGTATAGTCCTGAGGGTGGGAGAGACCAGAGACTGTCAGTCCAGATCCATCAGGCCCAGCCCAACCTGCTTTACCGGCCACCCACCCCAAGCCTCACCCCACTCACCCGCTCTCTCCTGTCCTCTTGGGCTTGCTCCTGAAGGAGGGAGCAGATCTGCTGGAAAGTGGGTCTGTGGGTGGGCTCCAAGGCCCAGCAGGCCTGCATGATGCTGTATCTGGAGATAGGACAGAGGATGCCCATGTGCAGCTCTCTAGGGTCCAGGGGTCATTAACACACACCCCTAGGGAGACCTACCCAGCAGAGGTCCGCAAACCCAGTCAAAAATAAGTTTAGTATAAAACCTGTGCCACGTCCTTGGCATGCTTTACCATTTAGTCCTCACAGTAACCCTTGCAGAAGGGTACTCTCATCACCCTTATTTTGACAGATGAGGCCCTTTTGGTATCCTCAGGGTCACTGTAATAACAGTCTCTTAAAAGACTGAGTTTAGGGACAGGTACAGTGGCTCATGCCTATAATCCCAACACTTTGGGAGGTTGATGCAGGAGGATTACATGAGGCTAGGAGTTTAAGACCAGCCTGGACAACATAGTGAGATCCCATCTCTACTAAAAATTTTTTTTAAATAGCTGGGCTTAGTGGCGCACACCTGTAGTCCCAGCTGCTTGGGAGGCTGAGGCCAAAGGATTGCTTGAGCCCTGAAGATCGAGGCTGCAGTGAGCTATGATCGTACACACCACTGCACTCCAGCCTGGGCTACGAGCAAGATGTCTCAAAAAAAAAAAAAAAAGAAAAAGAAAAGTGGTCATTTCGGACCAGCCCTAGCAGACAGCTACTTCTCTGAGAACATCGCTCATACCTTGAACTCAGAAGGGGCTTGTGCCCACTGTGGGAGAGAGAAAGCCTGACCCTGGAACATTTTAGACAGGGAAAGATCAGGGCCACACGGCCTTCCATCCCTTTCTGGCGAAAGCCTGGGGTGTCCTTTTCCCTCCCTGGGATCCCTTCGCTTACATATTCTTTGGGGCAAATGCAGGCTGGGCCATTTGGTATCCATCCTTCACCAGTTTATAGAACTTGCTGTTCACCAGGATGCCAGGGTAGGGATTCAGCCCTGCAAAGGCCGAGATCAGGTAAGAGGCCATGCCCGTTGTCCTCTCCCCGTTCCCGCACACCCACACACATCTTAGACTGGGTTTGAGGGGTCCTACTTGACAACACTGCAACAGCATCTGCTCTTATCCACTGTGTGGCAGGCTTAGGCTTTAGGAACGTGTGAGCCTCCAGCCAGGCCTTATCACACCAAACAAGAATTCTTGCACAGGCTTTGGGATCAGTAAAACCAAAGCTTCAGCTGTGTACCGTTAAAGTGGGGACAGTCGGGTGGTTATGAGGGTGCTGGAGCAGGGTATTTAAGAACTGAGGACAAGTCCTTGTGCCTAGTCCTCAGGAAATGGGAGCTCTTTCTACTAGAGCCTAGTAGTAGAGAGCTGCATCTTCAAGGGTCTGTAGATTTCGGGCAAAGGAGGGAAACAGTGACAAAGGAGGGTAACAGGTAGCAGCAACTGAGCAGAGAGAAATGAGGGAAGAGCCAGAAAGGAGCGCCTGTCAGGGGCAGGGGGTCTGCCCCGCCCTGCAGAAACCGCAGTGCTGGGTTTGGAGACCCTTGCCCATTCCTGCACTCTCACAATCCTTGTTGTGTCCTGGGCACCAAACATCTTTGTCCACCAGTGGGGCAACCAGAGGAGCCAGCCCCAGGCTCTGCCTGGAGTGGGCCCAGTGGCTCACCAAGTGAGAAGATCTCCCAGAGGAGGATGCCATAGGACCAGACGTCGCTCTGAACCGTGTAGACACAGTCAAAGATGCTCTCTGGGGCCATCCACTTCACAGGCAGGCGGGCCTGGGATAACAGTCCCCAGTTATTTTGGGCCCTGACTCTTCACCCCCTCCTCAGCCTGGCCCAAGCCCTCCCAGCACTTACATTGCCCTTGACGATGTAGTTGGAGTCATTCATGATGTCCCTAGCCAGCCCGAAGTCCCCAATCTTGGCCACATGCCCATTGGTCAACAGCACATTTCGCGCTGCCACATCCCGGTGGATGCACTGAGGGAAAGCACTGCAGGGTTAGTCTTGGGCCGTCTCCTACCTTAACCTGAGGTGAGGAGGATGGCAGGGAGGGCCCCAGATGGCTTTGGGGTCCCTGTTGGAGTAGACATCAGTTTTGGTCCTTTACCATAAACCCTTGTCTATACCTTCTACCAGGGCCCAGGATCTAAGAACGTGTAGCATGGTCTGATCATTTAATGCTTAGAAACCGCCATTACCCTGAGCAGCCATGGCCCTTCTCGCGCTTTGTCCTCTGAGTGGTCCGCTCAGGCCCCAGAAGCAGAGGGCTTCTGTGCAGAGCAGTAGTCTCGAAACCCTACCATTATTTCTGATCATAGCAGCTGCTGTCTGCCAGGCCCTTCCCTAAACTCTGCACACACTGAACTCTTTTTTTTTTTCAAACATTGTTACACCCATTTTTATAGGTGTAGAAACAGGCACAGAATTTAAATAGTTGCTTAAAGTCACAGAGCAGGTGGCAGAGCCAGCAATCAAACCACTGACTCCCAAATCTGTTCTAAGGAAGATGGCAAGAGCTCCCATTCCCTGGCACTTCTTCCTAGGCTGAGTGTACTTTATACATTATCTAATATCCTCAAAATTCTATGAGGAAGCTTCCATTATCCCCACCAGACCATGTACTTCATGAGCAGGGACAACTGTTGTCTTTTATACACTATTTAGCAAAAACAAATGAAAAAAGCCTGGTACCGGGCCAGGCGCGGTGGCTCATGCCTGTAATCCCAGCATTGTGGGAGGATGAGCCGGGCGGATCATGAGGTCAGGAGATCAAGGCCATCCTGGCTAACACGGTGAAACCCCATCTGTACTAAAAATACAAAAAAGTAGCCGGGCGTGGTAGCGGACGCATGTAGTCCCGGCTGCTCGGGAGGCTGAGGCAGGAGAATGGCGTGAACCTGGGAGGTGGAGGTTGCAGTGAGCTGAGATTGCGCCACTGCACTCCAGCCTGGGCAACAGAGCGAGACTCAGTCTCAAAA
>NW_012102943.1:2103669-2106050 GCF_000951045.1 Mandrillus leucophaeus | reverse complement strand
CGCCCCCAAGTTCCCCTTTCCCCTTTCCTCCTCCCTATCGTCACTCATTCAGCCTCCCCAGAACACAGACCTGGGTGGCTACGAGCCAGGGCCAGGTTCCTACTCACATTCTTGGAAGCGAGGAAGGCCATGCCCTGGGCTACTTGGCTGGAGAAGTGAAGCAGGTCCCGGAGCTCCAGGGGCCGTCCATCCTCCTTGTCCAGGTCTAGGGTGGGAAGAGGCATCAGGGCAGCCCTGCCACACTCCCCACCCCTCACTCCAGCAGCCCCTTCTTCTTTTCCCTTATCAAGTAAATGGGGCCTGGCCCTGAGGCTTCCTCACCTTGCTCAGAGAAGGAGTCATTTGAAGAAGTAGAGACAGGTCTCATCTCCACATAGGTGTCCACACCCTGGCTGGAAAAGCCACTGTCCCTACGTAGGAGAGAGGGTTGGAGGGCAGGGGTCAGTCCCCATCACTGCACTGCTCAGCTCAGGCCTTGACCACCTGCCACCCCATGGTCAACTGGAATCTCCCTTTGTGTACACTCCATCTGAGTGAGCATTGGTCTCTGCTTGGCTGGCCCGGGTGAGGGAGCTTACAACCCATTCTGGTTTGGGGCAGCTCTGCCTATGAGAAAGTTCTTCACTGTTCCTAATGCCAATCTGCCCCTGAGATTTTCCTCCTAGCCCTTGCTCTACCCTCAAGGGCCACAGAGAAGTTAGAATCCTCTTCCCCATAATAGCCCTACTAGAATCGGGGCATATCCTAGGGCCCCTTGAGTCCTCTCTAGACAGTGCCTCTCACCCCTGGCTTCACATTAAAATCACTTCGGGAGCTTTTAGGACCAGGCTAATTACTAATACTTCAGAAACTCTAGGGGTAAAACAGTCATTCACAGATTTAAATCTCCCCAGGGGATCACAAAAGTGCAGTCTAAGCTGAGGCCCACTGGTCTAGGTCTAGAGCAGTGCTGCTTAAACACCAGTTCATGTGCAGGTAAATCACCCCGGGAATCTGCAATGCAGATTTTGAATCAGCAGGCCTGGGTGGGTGGGCCTGAGGCGGTGCACTTCCAGCAGTCCTCAAGAGATGCCTATGGGAGCACACGGGGTAGAGAATTTGAGAAGCACTACTATAGATTGAAGCACTACTGCTCTTAACGTTCCAACCAGATAGGATTTCTGTCTCCCTCCTGTCCCCTCTGCACTAGGGATGTGTACCTTGACAATGTCCATATTCTAGTGTTCCCAGAAGGAGAAACCAATGTTTTATTTATAATCTGACCGTGGCAAAATCTTCCACTCCCTTGTTGTAGAAACTATACTTCTGTTAACAGCCTGGGATCCTTTTACAGGCCATTTGCCTTTGAAATTACCCACTCTGGGAATACTTTCCCCATCTGCGTATTTGAAGATGGAAGCTAATACTTTCCTTTGGTGCTCATTTTGATCTGATCTTCAGAGGCCTAGTGTGTGCCACCCTCATAGAAGTGTCAGAGAATCAGAAGAGGAAGTGATGCTGCCAGGCCCCCATTTTTAGGACCCTGGGTGAAGACAGGGCCTCCTTCTCTTTTGCCTCCTGGGGCATGGCAGCTGACAGTATCTAGGATGAGGGCACAGTGTACACCCTTCTTGTTCTGATCCTGTCCTGGCCCCACAAGCCCCTGAGACAGAGAGACCTCCAGGACAGCAGTGTGGCTTGGGTGACTCCTGGACTGGAAGTCAAGAGAGCAGGATTTTAGTCCAGGCTCCGCCTCTGCCCCTGACTCATGTGTGACATGAATCTCCCCACTTCCTCTCTTTGGTTCCCCATGTGACTCTGTCTGTTGGATGGCTCTGTTCCGGATGGCTTCCAGGAATCACAGCACCACAGAACAACAGAGCCGGAAAGACCCCGAGAGGTTCAACACTGACAGCTTGGCTGGGGAAACAGGTCCAAGTGGGCCGGGGACCTGGCCACAATCATGCTGTTTTGTCTCCTGTCATCCAACAGTTAACACACCCTGTCCCCACTCCCCCATGGGAATGTGGGACACTGATATTGGCTGCTCCTAGTTGGAACAGGTGCTCTGCATCGCCAGCACGGGCTATGGGCGAAAGAGGCGGCTTCTCCGCACATCTGTCCATCTCTCTTTTTTTTTTTGAGATGGAGTTTCATTCTTGTTGCCCAGGCTGGAGTGCAATGGTGTGATCTTGGCTCACAGCAACCTCTGCCTCCCAGGGTTCAAGCGATTCTCCTGCCTCAGCCTCCTGAGTAGCTGGGATTACAGGCACGCGCCACCACGCCCGGCTAATTTTGTATTTTTAGTAGAGACAGGGTTTCACCATGTTGGTCAGGCTGGTCTCAAACTCCTGACCTCAGGTGATCGATCATAGCAGCTGCTGTCTGCCAGGCCCTTCCCT
>NW_012102943.1:2078316-2103619 GCF_000951045.1 Mandrillus leucophaeus | reverse complement strand
TTCACCATGTTGGTCAGGCTGGTCTCAAACTCCTGACCTCAGGTGATCCACCCACCTTGGCCTCCCAAAGTGTTGGGATTACAGGTGTGAGCCACCACACCCAGCCACATCTGCCCATCTCTTACTAGGGCTCCAGGCACAGATCTTGGTTGATCTTTTACACACACTGGGTGGTGATTTCATTAACGCATGTCTCCACCAGACTATGAGCTGCCCATCTTTGCCCTCCACACTCCCAGAACATGGTAGATGTTCAAATATTTGTTGAATGAAGGGGAAAAGGAGTAGAGAAACAGAGGTGCCCATAAAACCTGTGGGTGGCTACTTCCCATGACACAGGTGGCAGGTGAGGGCCACATAGCCACCCAATCATTAGCCATCCAACCCTGAGCTGGCTTTGAAGACAGACTCGGGTCCCGCCCGCCTCCCAGACCTGGCCTTTTTCTTATCCTTTGCCAGGGGCTACCTGCGGACATATTTCTTCTCCAGGTGGATGTTCTTATAGTCAGCGCCTCCCTCGGGGTCCTGGCCAGGGCTCAGGCTGGGTCCCAGCATGGCCTCAGCCTTCCTTCGCAGAAAGTTGAGCAGGTCGCCATAGCAACAGTACTCCGTGATGACCAGTACAGGGCCTAAAGCAGCCAAGGGTGTGGGGTGAGGGAGGTGCTGACTGCTCCCCTGTGTGAACAGGAGCATGGGACTGGGGGCAGTGAGGCCACTGGACCGGGACTCAGCACAGCTGACTTCTATCCCTGGCTCTGAGCAAGTTTCCCTGTGCCTCAGTAGTTCCATCTGTTTAAAACAGATGGCTTTGGCGGGGCGCGGTGGCTCGTGCCTGTAATCCCAGCACTTTGGGAGGCCAAGGTGGGCGGATCACGAGGTCAGGAGATCAAGACCATCCTGGCTAACATGGTGAAACCCCATCTCTACAAAAATACAAAAATTAGCCAGGCGTGGTGGCGGGCGTCTGTAGTTCCAACTACTCAGGAGGCTGAGGCAGGAGAATCGCTTGAACCCGGGAGACAGAGGTTGCAGTGAGCCAAGATCACGCCACTGCACTCCAGCCTGGGTAAGAGTAAGGCTTCGTCTCAAGAAAAAACAAACAACAACAACAAAAATAAAGGCCTTTAAAAAAATGTAGCCCAAGAATTATTTCTTCAAAGGAAAGCTGTGGCGGCTCAGTGTAGGTCAGAGCTGCTCTCGGTGAAGAGGATGTGGGGCACTTGGAGTTCCAACAAAGCCTGGGGCACCTTTGTGGGCCCTGGGGAGTGTGTCCAAGCATCCTTGAATGGAGGCTTCATAAGAGGTAGACGGGGCTTCACTGCAGACCCACAGGATCCAGCTCCCTGGAAGCAGGGCCTAGGAGCTTGCACGTTCATCTCCTTCTCCAGGGGCTCTGATGTTCCCTATCAGTCTCTATGCCTTGAGCTGCCCGTGCAGCTCCTGACTAGTCCAGGAGATGGGCCCAGGAGTTTAAGGGATGCTGTGACCAGGATCCCACTGGCATTTGGATCAGTAGGATCCTGAGAAGGGGAAGATGGAACAAGGTAGCCCTGGGGCCCTCAGATCCCCCAGAGGCCCCAAGACCTTGGCCCCATGAGCCCCAAGGCCCTTACCTCCATGAGTGCAGGCTCCCAGAAGGTTGACAATGTTCTCATGCTGGCCCAGGTGGCTCATGATCTTCAGCTCAGACATGAGGGCCTCCTTCTCATCAGCATGGGCCGTGGCTGGGAGAAGGAACCACAGGTCCCACAGACGGGGAGAGGGCAGGACACAGAGCACCACACAGATACATGGGGACCAAATGCAAAGACCCAGGGGAGCAAGCAGGGCATACCCCGAGACCCGGAGTGGCCAGAAGCCAAAAGAAGAAGGAAAAATGCAGACACACAGATGGCAGAGAGAGAGAAGAGGGATGGGCCTGTCACTGAGCTGGTCTTCAGGTGACAGGAAGCCAAACTGTGGCCAAGCCACGGTCCTAGGTGACCTCTCTGCACCCGCAGCCTTTTTGGAACTCAGTCAGAAGCCCCTTCACAACTAAAGGGTGACCTAGACCTTCTTGGAGCCAGGAGTCAGAGGGCACCTGGAGCTTACAAGAAAACTCAAGTCCTCACCCCTGAGCTCTGTCCCCCAGGCTTCAACAGGTTGAAATGTGGGCGATGCCTCTTGTGACACCAGGGCCAGTCCACCCCCAGCATCTACCACCCCCCATCCCTTCCCTCATCCCCTCCCATCACTCACACTTCAGCATCTTCACAGCCACCTTCAGGACAGCATCCTCCTTGCCCAGACCAAAGGCCGTGGCCTCCACCACCTTCCCAAAGGCGCCAGCTCCGAGGGTCTTACCTGCCACGCACACAGGTCCCTTAGGTCCCAGGGCACCAAAGGGCCTCTGTCCAAAGGCCCACAGGCCCCCTACAACCCCCACAGGCCCTGTGATAGGAAGGTGTGGGGTGCTGAGCTGCCGTCTCACCAAACTGCAGGTTGTTCCGGGGGAACTCCCACTTCTCATTGTAAGGCAGCTGCGTGGGGTCTATGAAAGTATAACTGTTGCCCTCATAGCTCTCGATGATCTTCCAGCGGACCTGGTACTTGGGCTTCTGCAGAAGAGGAAGGGAGCACATGGCAGTCCGGGCTGGCAGGCAGTTCGTGGACCTCATCTCCGACCCCTAGGAGCAGGGGTGTGGGCAGTCCCGAGGCACCCAGTGGGAGAAGGCAGGGCGAGGCCTGCTCTGGGCTGAGAGAGGACATGAGAGCATGTTCCTTCTTGACTCTGCCTTCTTGTGTGACCTTCCCTTCTCCAAGCCTCAGTTTCCCTATTTGTGTATTGAAGACCTTGGACAGGACAACCTCTGAGGGCCTTGATATCTCTGATAATCTGGTAATTCCTGAGCCAGGGAGGGTGGGACTTGAGATCTTATCCATCCATTCATCTGTCCATCCATCTACCCACCCACCCTCTCACCCAAATATATTTTTTAATTGTGGTAAAACATACATAAAATTTATCATCTTAACCATTTTTAAGTGTATGGTTCAGTAGTATTAACTAAATTACATTTTACATTGTTGTACAACCAATTTCCAGAGCTCTTTTCATCTTGCAAAACTGAAACTCTGTTCCCGTTGAAGAGCAACTCCCCTTTCCCTCCTCCAGCCCCTGGCAACCAGGATTCTGCTTTCTGTCTCTGTGAATTGTACTGCTCTAGGCACTGCATCTCAGTGGACTCACACAGCATGTGTCTGTTGGGATTGTCTTATTTCACCCAGCGTAATGTCTTCAGGGTTCATCCATGTTGCAGCATAGATCAGAATTCCCTTCCTTTTTAAGGCTGAATAATAGTAGCCCATCCACATACTTTCTTGAGTGTCTGTTTGTGTCAGGCACCGCTGATTCAAAGTTGAACAGGACAAAGTCCCTGCCCCTCCATGGAGTTTGCATTCTAGTGGCTGAGAGAGGCATTAAACGCAAATAAATACATATGTAGGAAATTCTCAAGTGGTGCTACGAAGAAGATAAAGATAAGTCAGGGAAGGGCCCCTAAAGAGCCTGCCATGTGACCATCAGAGGAAGAATTTTCCAGGAACTGTGCATGGAAATACTGTATACTTGACATGGGAACGATCCTGGCAAGTTTGAGCTACAGGAAGGCAGCCATCATGACTTGAGGGAAGTAGGGGGGAAGGTTCCAGAAGCAGGAAGGTCTTGAGGGCTATGATAAGGTAAGTGGGTTCCCTTCTGGGATTTTTTTTTTCCAAGACAGGATCTCTGTCACCCAGGCTGGCATGCAGTGGGGCAGTCTTGGCTCACTACAGCCTTGACCCCCGAGGTTCAAGCAATCCTCCCACCTCAGTCTCCCAAGCAGCCAGGACTACAAGCGTGTGGCACCACACCTGGCTAATTTGTGTAGAGACGGGGCTTTGTCGCAGCCTAGGCTGGTCTTGAACTCCTGAGCTCAAGCAGTTTGCCTGCCTCGGCCTCTCAAAGTGCTAGGATTACAGGCGTGAGCTACTACACCTGGCCAAGCAGCACGAGACCCTGAGAGTTTGACACAGGTGAGTCACCATCTGATGTTTTTGAGACAGGATCTTGCTCCTTCACCCATGCCGGAGTGCAGTGGCACGATCATAGCTCACTAAGCTCAAACTCCTGGACTCAAGCAATCCTTCTGCCTAGGCCTCTCAAAGAGCTGGGATTATAGGCGTGAGCCATCGCACCCAGCCTTGTCTTTACCTTGTTGAGAGAGAGAGAGACAGACCCTGCCCACTAGATAGATTCGGGAGGACCAGGACCTTTGGAAAGACCCGATTTCCTTCCTTAGGCTCTCCATGCTGTTACCACCCAGCCAGGGGAGGCACAGCCCTAGGATGTGGGGAGGAGGAATGGCTGCCCCTGTTTCTTGCCTAGAGGGCAGCTACTGAGGGGGAGCACCATGCTAAGGGTTGCCCATGAGAAGTGCTGATGGAAGACCAAGTTGAGGGGGAAAGTGGAAGCTGGGCTGGGGCGGTGGAGGACACTGAGGCCTTGGGTCAGCAGAGCAACTCTTTCCGGCCAGGCCTTGGGGATGGGACCAGCTTGGCTGTGCCTGCAGCTGGGCTCCTTCCCTGGGCACCCGAGTTAGAAGCTTAAAGGAAGTGTGGGCCGGTGCTGGGGAGGAGGCTGGCCTTTAGCTGCGAGTGGTGGTTGAGAGAAAAGATTCCAGTCATGTCCTTTGCAGCAACATGGTGCAGCTGAAGGTCATTATCCTAAGCAAACTAACACAGGAACAGAAAACCTACATACCACATGTTCTCACTTATAAGTGGGGGCTAAATATTGAGTACGCATGGGCATAAAGATGGCACCAACAGACACTGGGGGCTACTAAAGCAGGGAGGGTGGGAGTAGGTGAGGGTTGGAAAACTATGGGTACTATGCTCAGTACCAGGTGATGGCATCCATATCCCAAAACTCAGCATCACGAAACATACCCATGCAGCAAACCTGCACATCTACCCCCGAATCAAAAATAAAATGTTGACATTTTTAAAGAGAGAGAGAGACGGAGAAAGATTCCAGCTAACCATCGGGAAGAACTTCTAGCTGGTAGTTAGGGAGAAAAGACTGCAATTAGAAATGAGGAACTAACTTCCGGGCTCTGATTCAGGAGGGTGGACTGCAGATGAACTTCAGAGCCTCTGTGGTGTAGCTTGGGAGAGAGGCTGAAATGGGACACAGGGCGAAGAACTTCCCAAGCCTCCGAGGATCCAAATCCTGCCCGTGGGCACCTTCCCAGCCCGAAAGACAGCCACAGGGCGAGGAGGGGATTCTTCAGTCTCTCCCGGCCACTTCCATCTCTAGGAGCCTCTGTGGTCAAGACTGTTTTTTCTCCTCACCACTTCTTGTTCCTCTGTCCCTCTGCAGCTGGGCTGAGTCAGCCCCTCCCTGCCCCCAGCTGGGCAGGGGGCACTGTTGAAAGGGAGGGGATCAAGGAGGAAGAGGTTTGGCTGGATTCTCAGATCTCTGAATCCTAGGCTCGTATTCCTGGAAGCAGACCAAACTGCCTTCCGCCTGCCTCCGGAACCTCCTCTGCCCCTGCTGGGCCTGTAAACCTCCCAGGGCACCTGTGCCACCCCTAGAAAGGGCTCATGGGCGTCTACCCAGAGGCAGCCTCTCTTCCAAAGAACTATGAGTGAGATCAAGAGGTGGGGATGGGCCAGGCTTCCTGAGAAGGGTGGATGTGATTGTCATGATGGCAGCGAGTTCTTCCTGAGCTCTGCCTGGGAGTGGGGCGCTGGGTTAGATACTTGAAGCACATCACCCCATTGATCCCTTGCAATGGGCCTAAGCTCCAGGTCCACCCCGACTTCCTCCCTTCCTCCCCACCAAAGGGGGCATGGAGACCAAGTCCCAGTCCCCTCTCCATCTAGGCCTACTGGTTCTAGGTGGGTGGATGTTCTCCATCCCAGGAAGGTGGCGATCTGAACAATTCCCAGTGGAATCTTTGGGGACCCTCCTGTCCCTCCTCAGAGCTCAGTTCCAGCTCCCAGGATCGTGGTCCCTCCAGCGGCCTCCCTGGACCCTCGCTTCTTTGCTGCCTCAGCCATTTCCCTGTGTGCCTCCTCCTCCAGGGGAGCCTGCTGACTCCTGCCCTTTTCTCTTCCCCCACAGCCCCCCTTGTGGTCACTCCGGGGGACAGAAAGGTGATGACTCAGCCCTGAGGCAGAACAAACCCTCCCCACAGGCCACTTCTTTCCCCAGGCCTGGGCAATGAGGAGAGGCTGGGCTGAGTCCCCAGTGAAGGAGCAAGGCTCCAAACCTCATGGAGCAAGGCAGAGGAGGATGGGAGGGCAGGCACTGAGGCAGGGGCATGACCATCCTGACCCCTCAAAGTCTGGTCCCACGGGTGGACACCTCAGCCTGGAGCTAAAGGGCCTGTGAATGGGTATAGGGGAGGAGGGTAGCTGCAAGTCTTCTCGAGGCCTTGCATGGGCTCCAGGGACAGCTGAATTTCCTGGACAGGAAGTGTGGAGGTGACATGTTCCAAAAATGGTCCCGTAGAGAGAAGATACAGAGTTCCTAAACCACAGCCAAGGGGGCTGGCCAGCCCAAGGCAGAAAGGGCTGCAGGGGGCCCTAGGCCCTTCTCTGGAATCTCTGCATGACTGTCCTGGCAGCTCTGTGGACACTGAGGCAGTTTTCAGTTCCATGTAAGGAAGAACTTTGCAAAAACTGGAGCTGCTCAGAGAAGGAACGGGTGGCCCCAAGGGTGAGTAAGGTCCTGTCCCTGGAGGTGGGTGGGTTGGGCCAAACAACTGCTTTGGGTATGTAGTCAAGGAGATGATGCCCAACCTCAGACCTCCCCCTCCCTTCCACCATCCCAAGATGCATGAGCTAACTCTGGTTCCCCAACGAACTTCCTCCTGGGACAAGAGTGTGCAGCTCCTATCACGGAGACTGTCTGCGTCCAGCACCCCACTCAGTCCTCTATGTGCGTTGTGGTACGGGATCCCTCACAACAGGCTGTTAATGATCCCATTTTACAAATGGAGAAGAAACTTAGACACACCAACTTTCCCATCATCCCATAGCCAGAACTTGGCAGAGGCAGTATTTAGACCCAGATTCACTCAAGTCCAAGTTTCCGGTTCTTAAAGTAGACCACCAGTGGGCTCTCGGCTTGTCAGAGGAGGAGGGGTTGTTAAAGAGCACCCAGACCCATGGTACAAGAGGGGAAACTAAGGCCCAGAGAGGATAGCGAGTCAACCGAGGTTACATGGCAAAACAGTGTCAGAGCTGGACCTAGATCCCAAGGTCTTGACCGGGGATGCCCTCAGAGCAGCCTTCTCATGCTGGGTGCTGGCAGGAGTAGAGAGCCCGATCCATGTGCCCCTAGGGCTCCCCCAACATGCCTCCCACCCTGCCCACTTCAAGCCTTCGTCTCACAAAAGCCCCAGGGAGGTGTGGGGAAGAAAAGGTAGCCAAGGGGACACAAGATGGGTCATTCAGCCCCTGATCACAGCACTCCCTTGTTCAAACCCACTGACGGCCTTGGACTGACAGGGTGGGGTCCAACCCTTCAGAACCCCAACCCCACCCTGGTCTTCCCCTTGCCTGCCCCTCTGCACACTCTGCCCTCTCCCCTAGAGATACCCTTTCCCTGAGTCTCATCTCCCCTGCTGCATCCCTCATCCTCCAAAGCCCGTCCCACCAATGCCAAGCCACCTCCTCCAGGCAGTCTCCCTTACCCACCAGCCTGAAAAGTGCCTCCACTTCTGACCTCCCACAGCCCTCTGGCCTGGTCCTCTCAGCTTCTGATCACATTGCACATGGTCTTTGTGTGGTCGGGCAGGTGGTGGAGGCCATGGGCTCTAGGGACAGAAGCCCCTGGGGCCCAGTGCCAATCATATCCCCCAGCCCCTTGGGGGGTTTCTTAACCTTGCTGAGCCTCAGCTTCCTGATAGGTAAGATACTGACTAGTATACTTCCTGCCTCTAGCTTCTTGTGAGGGTAAAATAAGATGAGTCAATGTTTCATGTAATGATTGGGACATGCTTTGGAGTGAGTCCCCCACTCAGGGTTAAAAACCAGACTCTGCCTTTGACCAGCTGTACACAAGGGCAACTGTCCCAACCTCTCAGAACCTCAGTTTACGATTCTGTAAAATGGGCTAATGCTAGCTGCATACAATGGTTGCTGAGGGCATTAAATGAGATGACGCAGGTAACATGCTACAGAAAAATACCCCTCAAATCACTATCATATACTGAGCAGGCAGTGACAGGGAGCATACTACCTGTGCAACATGCACTAAATGGCAGCTTCGACTAATAGGGCAGTAACATGAAATAATGAAGAGGATGGCCACAGGCTCTCGCCTTCACTAGACCATGTGCTACTTAGGGCAGGGCTCAGACCTGGCCCAGGGGACACCACCCTTGTATGTCCATTTCCTCTGTCCTGTGCTGGGTGCCAGGACACCCCCGGGCTGAGAGAATCCCAGGTCTAGGCTGCTCCGGAATGCCGTTCCTCTCCTCATAGCCTCTCCTCACTCTATAATCCATGCCCTTGCTTTCATGCCTTTTTGTTTTGTTTTTTGAGCTGGGATCTGGCTGTATCACCCAGGCTGGTCCCTAACTCCTGGCCTCAAGTGATCCCCCTGCCTCAACCTCCCAAGTAGCTGGGATTACAGGTGTGCCCTTGCTTTCATGGCTATTTGATTAGCACCTGTCTCTCGCACTAGACAGTAAACACTATGAAGGCAGAGCTTCAGAGGCCACCCAGCAATTGGCTCATGTTGGCATACAGTAGGCACCCACTAAAGAGCTGTTAGCTGACTGACTGACTGACAGGAGGAGGAAGGGTGAATCCATGCAGCCTGGGGGTACTGTCCAAATCTGGCTCACTCAGACACCTGGCAGCCCCACTGCGCTCTGGCTCACCTGCTTATACTTGTACAATAGCAGCAGGAGCAGCAGCAGCAGCAAGGCCATGACGGACATGCAGGCGACCACCACCGGTGTGAAGAGGAACTCATCCGGGGGATGCGTGCGGGCTCCTGGAAGGCATGAAGCAAAGCAGTGAGCAGGCAGGGGCGCCTCCGAGCCCCCTCCCTGATGAGGTCAGGCCTGCACACTGCTTGTCACACAGTGGGTGCTCAATAAATACTTGTTGACTGAATGAAGCATCCCCCACTGGAAGCCTCTGGGGCCTCTCCTGCAGACCCTCCCCAAGAGAGGAAGAGGACGGCCTCTCCAGCTCCGCTCACGTCCACCCCAAACCCTGTCCGGAGTCACAGCCTCCTGTCGCTGGGAGTAGGGAGCCTCTGGGGTCATGCAGTCTCACCCTCTGCCAGTGTAAGAAACCTCTCCGCAGGAGCCTGGCCTGGTGCCCAGCCATGGCTTGCGTGCATACCCTCAGTGACGGGAGACGATGAGCGCAGTACACCTCCAGGAAGCTCGGTCAGAAAGGCCTTCTGGAGGTCACACTGCAACCTTCCTCTCCTGCATTTCCCCTGCAGCTTCCCCACATGCCCTTTGGAATCACACAGCCCTTCTGAGGGTCCAGCAAGCCAGGCTTGTGGTCCCAGGCTCTCCTCTTCCCTGGATCTATAATCCTAGTTCTTGTGATGTTTTGGAGGACATAATTTCCACTTCCTTACTCAGATCAATAACTTAGGTCTGCAGTCAAATTTCACCTGTGCCACTTAGGAGGTGTGTGACATTGAGCCTAGGGAAAATTGTATTTATTTCCTAGGTTTGTAGGAGTTAATCGAGATAATCCCTGTAAAGAGCTTAACACAGTGCCTGGCGCAACAGAAGCCTTCAACAAAATGTTGGCTTTATTATAATATACAACCTCCAGCAGTGAGACCCAGAGTGGCCACAGGCACCTGCATGCAATTGGACCCCGGTAGCAGTTGTCCAAGGTCAGCAGCTGGTGACACGAGTGACCATCTCTGAGCCAGGCAGAGGCCAGAGTCTGGCACACAGTGGGTACCAGAGCCTGGCTGTCAAAAGCCTGAGGATGCTGTGGGCCTCTGAGAATCAGAAAACTAGCTGGTGAGGAGCCTTTGTGTAAAGCAGAGAGGGGCAGCCTGTGTTGTGCACAGGGCCGGGCATCATTCCCCGGAGCAGCCCCTTGCACAGCAACCTCAAATGGATAGACTGTGTCTGGAGCAAGAGGGGAGAGTTGGAGAAGGCCGTCGTGAGCTGGCCCTGAGCTGGAGACGAACTGTTTCCTTGCTCATTGCCTGCCTCTCTCATCAGACTCTAAGCTCTGGGGAGGCACTGCTTCCTTGCATAGGGCACGTCCCTGGCACATGGCGCATAATGAATGCCTGCACATCCTTGTGAATTAATGCATGAGTTAGAGTGCAGGGATAAGAGTGGGGGCCAGTTTCTCTCCGCTTTCGCAGAGACTGCTCCATCCTACTGCTTCAGGAGACCTGCCGGGCAGGAGGGGCTTGGATTGACCCAGAGAGGTAGATCTTGGTATTGCTAGGATCTGCTCCAAAGGTGGATCTGACCCCAGCTCCCTCGGCAGGGTGGGTTGGGGGTGGGGTGGGCAGTTTCCAGGACCGACTCCTGTCTCCACCTAAAGGAGCCGGGGTGGGGTAGGGGGTGCGAAGGCTCCCGCTCACCTGCAGAGATGGGTATGAAGGCCCAGGAGCCACTCCCCACACTGTTGTGGGCCCTGCACTCATAGGTTTGGTTGTGCTCTAAGGTCTCAGCGGTCAGCAGGCTCTGCACGGTCACCTTCTGGAAGGGCTCCTGGCTCAGGACCTCAGGGTGTGGGTCATCCCAGACCTGCAGCACTTGGGCCTCATCGCACCTGGGAAAAGCAGATTGTGGCTCAGAGCTTCAGGGTTCCCAGTGCCAGCATGTCCCCTCCCACTCACAGGGTGCCCAGCCCCTGAGCCCAGGTGAGGGAGGTAAGTGGAGCCCACTTACCTATCAGTGTGGCCAGCGCACTGCAGCCATGTCACGTTGGGCTGGGGGTACCCAGAGGCAGCACACAAAAGGGTGCCAGAGCCATTGATGGAGGTCCATAGGACACTTACCTCTGGGGGGTCTGAGGAAGAGACGAGGAGGCCCCAAGTCACATTCTCCCCGCCACCTCCCAACCTCCCAGTCAGTACCTCCTTCCCTGTGCCCTGCCCCCATCAACCCCATCCCTCCAGGCAGTCCCAGGGACTCCACCCCAGGTGGCGCTCCGCCCCAGCACTCACATCGAAGGGTGAGCTCAAACGTCAGAGCCCTCCAGCCTCCTGGGTTTCTGGCCAGGAAGGAGTAGCGGCCAGCCTCAGAGGGCTTCAGGCGGGGCAGAGAGAGGGTGAAGGTGTGCCTGCAGGACAGAATCAGGTGGTCTTGGTGAGCCCCAGCCTAGTATGGCCCCTACAGGACTGCAGTCAGATAACAGCCTTAAAGGGGTTTATTTTAGTTTTGGTAAAATATCCAGGGCCCAATGGCCTTGGGTAAGCGAGGTACTCAGGCAGGGTGCCATTGAGACATGCAAAAACCATCAATCCTATTTCCTCAGTTGGTTTTCTTATCTGAAAGTGTTTTTTTCCTGAGGTTTAATAGCGGTGATGTCTTCATGATGCTGGGAGGCATATCACAGGTCCCCTACGTTGACCACACTGTCACTGAACTAAGCTTTCATGAAAGCTGCAATCCCTGCTAAAAATCCCTGAAGTGCCAACCTTGCCAAGAGGGACTGAGAAAAAGACAAGAGGCAGGATGTAGGGCTCTGGATTCTAAGCCATGTTGCTGCAGAGACTGGGGTTCAAGTCCTGGTGCTGCCGCTTCTTGGCTGTGTGACCTTAGACAAGTACTTAATCTCTCTGATCCCTCATTTCCTTTGCTGTGAGTGATATCGATGGTAATTAATTAACAGGCTTGGCCTGAGGATTAAAGGGATATGTATTTAGGGTGCTTGACACAGAATTTGACTCTTTGTGGGCATTCAGTTTAATGGTACCCTTTATTACAGAAAAGGCTCGGGAGCGAAAACTGGCAACAAAAATCATCTTTGGCTGATTCTGGGAAATTTTTTGTTTTATTATTTATCTCTATTTTACAATTTGTCCACAATGAACATGTGTTGTTTAGGTAATAAATACGTTTTTTAAAAAGTCCCCCAGTTCACTGTCAAAATAAATAAAATTTTAAAAATTATAGCAAATGGCCAGTTCTTGCTTGGGAAATGTCTGCAGCTACTACTGGACTAAAATCCTTGGTATTCAGAGAGCAGTCTCATCCAGCCAGACCCTGGGCATATAGAAGCCCTCTGTCCAGGTCAGTTCTTGAGATACCTCCACCCCTTTAACTAAAAAGAATTGGACTTTTTTGGAGGATTGAAAGTCACCATTATGAACACACCCACCACATGAACTAGAATTCTGTGGCTGTTTGGAGTCCGGGCTTGTCTGCCCTTATGCTGAAAGGGCCCAGACTACTGTGTTTTAGGGGGTCTCATGTTCCTTTCCTCAATGCCTCTGTGGCTTATGGACCCATTAAACCCATCCATGGACCAGCCCCCTCCAAAGGGCGTACAGATTCCAAATTCACAACTTCTGCTTTAAATGAGAGGAAGACAGAGACCTGGCCAGAAAGGACCAGAAGGGAACTGAGAGGAGGAAGGTGAGGACAAGAAAACATCCTTGTTGCTTCTGACAATTGGCAAGCAAGATTCTGGGAATCAGTGAGGTTTGTGCTTCCGGAGCTAGAACCAGAATCCCAAAGAGTTGTGGAGTTAGTCTAAGGGATCCACACAGGGATGACAAACAGATCTCTCACGAGCCAACTATGCTGGAAATACTGCCTGGGGCCTGTGTTGAGGAGGACTCTGAGGCCACATCTACACTCTGCAGAAGAGAGTTGCAGAAAAATGAACGAGAGTGCGTGTGGCATGCACACCACGCATTCGCTACCCTTAATCAGGCTGTACTGTCTCATTCTGAAAGGGCAGGGTATGAATGATTATTTTAGGCCAGGCACGATGGCTCACACCTGTAATCCCAGCACCTTGGGAGGCGGAGGCAGGCTGATCACCTGAGGTCAGGAGTTGGAGACCAGCCTGGCCAACATGGTGAAACCCTGTCTCTACTAAAAATACAAAAATTAGCCGGGTATGGTGGTGGGCATCTGTAATCCCAGCTGCTTGGGAGGCTGAGGCAGGAGAATCACTTGAACCTGGGAGGCTGAGGTTGCAGTGAGCCGAGATCATGTCATTGCACTCCAGCCTGGGCAACAAGAGTGAAACTCCGTCTAAAAAAAAAAAAAAAAAAAAGAAAGAAAGAACGGAAAGAAAGGAAAAGAAAAGAAAGAACTATTTTAATACCTGAGTTAATGCCTGGTATACCTGATATGAATGTTCCTCTTAGGGACAAAGCTTTCTTATTTAGAACCTACCTGCTTAAGCCACTTTGGATGAGAAAGTAAGACCCCAAGACCACAGTTCATAAGCAGACAGGAAAAAGATTTCTAAAATGTGTGTGTGAAATACACAGGATTGTGGGAGTGGAGAGATGCAAGAAGAGGGGGTGTCGAGTTATTATAGATTGCACTTCATGGGAAGAGTTTTGAGCTTACGGAGAAGAGCAGCCAATGAGAAATTCTCGGGGCTAGGTTAATACACTCCTTTAAAGAACATCTCATGTATCTGTGATTATGTGATGTTAATTCCCTCTTCCCCTCCCCCTCCAAGCCTGTGTATGTGGCAGATAACTTGGGCAGTCATTATCAGGAGGGTGTCTGTGAGTGGGGCTGTTTTCTGCATTTAGATTGGCCCCAAGAGAGGAAAATGAATGAGACTGAGGGTTCTTGAGGGGCCATGAGAATGCACACTCCCAAGAAATGGTAGAACCCTTGGGTGGGGCGTTGACTATCCCAAGGATGTGGGATGGAGAGGTAAGTCAATTTCATCCGGAACTCAAACACAGATAACCAATATTGGGATTCCATGAAATCAGGGAAAGTGAAGCCCAGAAAGGGACAGGGACTTGCTGAAGGTCATACAGCAAGGTTGGGACATGAGCCAAGTGTCCTGATTCTTGCTGAAGCATCCCCCATCTGGCTATAGGGCTGTGTAGATGCGAACTGATAAGTGGTACCTGTATGTGTCCTTGGTGGTAGCATTAGCAAGCTTAGGCTCAGGCTGGTGGTCAGAAAAGGGTCCCAGGTAGGTCCAGTTAAAACCTTGCAGGCCTGGGTAGGCTTCCACCATGACTTTGAGGTTGAGCCCCTCCCCCACGGTCACCTCCTGGATGAGGTTCTGCTCAGAGCTCAAGTCCAAGTAGGCACTCTCTGGAAAGCAGAACACACAAGCATCTGGCATTAGTGGGAAGATGTCCTGGTTTATTTGTCCATTTTGTCATCCACCCATTGATCCAGTCCCTGAGCAGCTACGTCACAGGTATACAGTCCTCACCACCACCCAAGACAGGTCCTCTGACACCCCTCTTCTCACCACCCCCTTCAGAATCACTGGATCAAAACTTTTCTCACTGAGGCCCTAGGAGAACCTGGGCAAATTCCTATACCCATTTGTGCCTCCATCTCCTTATTTGTGTAATGAAGAGATTGAATATAATCTGTGATTTTCCAAGTTTTTGAAAAATTTTTGGCAGCAAGAAAAAATACACGTGTGCATGCACACACACACACACAATTTCACATGTCCTCATCTATTTCCCTTTCTTCTGGTCATAAGTCAGTCAATGCAGCTTCCAAATATAGCTCTGGAGTAGGTGTGTAACCCAGGCCAGCCAGTGAGGGTACTCTGTCCCCTCTGGCCCAGTGATTGGTTTGGGTTACCATGAGTCCATAACACTCAATTCCATGATTTCTGTTAAGACTCTGGGAAAAGAGAAGCCCTTATTTTACTGGTATTGCTAGGTCAGATACTACAAGGCAGACAGTCAGAGTCCTACAAGGGGAAAGCCTTCTGGGGGCTAGGCCCAAAAGGAAAAAGCAGAGCTGAGAGTTGGGGAGCCATAGATTCTTTCCAGCATCAGCTGAACACCTGGATCCAAGTGTTCCTGAAGCTGATATCCATGAGCTTTTTGGCTATAAGGAAAAAAAAAATCCCTTTAATTAGGCCAGTTTGAGTTGATTTCTGTTACTTGTATCTGAAAGAGTCCTGACTAGTTTTTTTTTTTTTTTTTTTTTTTTTGAGACAGAGTCTCACTCTGTTGTCCAGGCTGGAGTGCAGTGGCACAGTCTCAGCTTACTGCAACCTCTGTCTCCCAGGTTAAAGCGATTCTCCTGCCTCAGCCTCCTGAGTAGCTGGGACTACAGGTTCCTGCCACCATGCCCAGCTACTAACTGGTTTCTCCTAATGAAATTTTGCACAGCTTGTAATCCAGCTGCTCTTGTTGAATCTCAGGCAAAGGAATTGTGGCAAGAACCCCAATTCACTCAGCCTCTCTGTGCCTGTCATGGTAGCCCCTGACATGCCTTCTTAAAACCTCAGGGCTCTGCCACAAGCCCTAGACTAGATGATTTCTAAGAGCTCCTCTCCTTACTCTATTCTGTCTAAAAATCTGAAATTCACCCTTCTACACTGACATATGTCTACTCAAAAGTCCCCTATGGCGTCCCGTTGCCTCCATTATTCAGCTTGGCATTCAAAGCTCTCCTCAATCAAATCAGGTCTCACTGTGCTCATCCAGCCCCTTTCCCTCTTCCTTCCTACACACACACACACACAAACACACAGTCAACGCTCCACCCATCTGGGTTTCCTAACATCCCTGAACACACCACAGTCATTCCAACCGTGGAGGTTTTGCTCAAGCCATTTCCTCCACCAGGAATTCCATCCTCCTCCTTTTCATTATAGAGGCCCCTTTATCCTTTAAGACTCACCCCCATGAGGGAGTCTCTACTCAGTGCTCCAGGACGCACGAACCTCTCACTCCACTGGCCTTTTGCTGCCCTTCCAGACTACACACTCATTAGGCACCACATCTGCACTGCTTCATGCATCTGGTTCTCCCTCCAGGTAGCTTTCTTCTCTCTCCAACTAGTCTGTGAGCTTTTGGGGGCAAGGCTTTTCTCTTCTTCTCTGTCTCTCTCAGCAATCCATCTATTATTCATCCATCCATTCGTCCATTCATCCATCCAAACACCAACACTTCCTACTACCTTCACCATTGCCACTCTAGTCCACCCACCATCAGCTCCAGCCTGGACCAGAGCGGTAGCCTCCTCCTTCATCTCCCTGCTTCCATCCTTGTCTCCCTACAGACAGTACTCAACGCCCAAGAAAGCTCTGTTAATTCTTGTTACATCCAACCCCCACCATGTCACTCATCTGCTCAAACCCTCCCACAGTTCCCCATCTCTCTCAGGAGAAAAAGCCCAAGTTTTTACAGTGGCCTCCAAGGCCCTGTGGGATCTGCCACCTCCCCACTTTAACTCTCTGACCTCATCTGAGACCACATTTTTTCTCGCTGTCTCCCCGCAGCCACACTGGCCCACTTGTCCCCTGAACACGGCAAGCACAATCCTGCCACAGGATGGAACTCCCTTCTCCAAAATGGCCACATGGCTTGCTCCTTCACCAAGTTAAGTCTTTGCTCAAATACCAGCTTTCCAGTGAGATCTTCCTTGGTGACCACCCAATCTGAAGCTGCAAATGCTACATCATTTGTTTTTTAATAATTTACTTGGCTCATTGCCTACCCATTCCCAGCTAGAGCACCCACTTCATGAGGTCAAGGGTTGTTGTATCTGTTTCATTTTTTTTCTTTTTTTTTTGCAGCTGTATCCTCGATGTCTAGAACAGTGTTTGGCCCAAAGTGTGAATGAACATAAACACTTATTGAGTGACGACTGTATACCTGTACTAGAAAGCAGACAGGATTAGAAGCCATAACTGAAGGACAATTCTTGTGCTTTTGCTCTTCTTCCCCTTTACCCTGCCAAAGCCCCCAGTGCATAATGGGGTCCACAACAGAGCTCACAATCTACTGCAAGTCATGCATGTATTCTAGGGTAGCAATGCTCATGATTCTCATGCTCCTCGCCATCTCTGTCTCCCATAACATTCAACACATGAGGCACAGCCAGACCTAAAGGCCTCAGAGCCTGCTCCCACTCTGATGAGCTCCTGCCTTGCTTCAGGGTGAGAGTCCAGTGACTGCCACTGCCTGCACCCAGTCACCATAGCCAGAGACCTGGAGGTCATCCTTAGCTCCTTTCTCTTCCTCATCCCTACATCTTAGACTCTTCCACACACCACTGGCCATCTTCAGCCTATTCTCCAGCCTCCAGGCTCCCACCCAACCCACATGATACCAGACTGAGCCTTCTCAGATACTATCTTCTAGTGCATACTTGGACAGCATTTCCTGTGTCAGACCCTGTTCTAAGTACTATCTATCTATCTATCTATCTATCTATCTATCTATCTATCTATCTATCTATCTAATCTAATCTATCTTCTATCTATGAAGGCAGTTACTGTTAATATCTTCATTTTAGAGGTAGGAAAACTGGGACACAGTGGGGTTAGCAACCTGCTAGTCATTGGCAGACTCAGGTTGGAACACTGCCCTGGAGTGTGTACTCCTGACCACCACACAGTGCGTCCTCTGTGCAATCTGACCCCATCACTCTCCTCTTTACAATGAGCACCCAACAGGTTAAGATGCAGTTACTCTCTCACTTTAAGACACCTTTACCTCTGGCTTCTGCTGCCTCCTCTGCTCCCCTGTGGCCACTCCTCACACCACTCTACATCCGAGCTGTTGTCAAGTTCTTTCAGTGTTCCAAATGATCTATGCTTTCTTTGCCTTTGAGTCTTGCATATGTTCCTCCCTCTGCCAGAAGCGCTGTTCCCCTTCCTTTCCCACCCTTCTGCCCAGCTAACCCACCTTCATTCTTCCCAGTTTAGAGGCCACCGTCTCCAAGCCTGGGTTGGGGGACTCCTCAGTGTTCCCAGGACACCCTGTGCTTCCCCCATAATCACTGGGCGATCATTGTCTTTTCATGTGTCCATAAAAGAATGCGTGAAAAAATGAACAACTGCAGTCCAGTAGGGAGCTACTGGACCCCAATCCCCAAACAAAACAAAAAATGGCGCTAAGGTGTACCCAGTGCAGCCATACAATGTAAGAGCTCCAAGGTGGGAGAGAGGTCCCAGGACAGGGTAAGGGAGAGCTCCTGGAGAGTGGCTCCTTAGCCAGGCCTTGGATAAACGAACTCTGGCAGAGATATCCTCAGCAGGTCTCCTTCCCTGACATCAGCTTCCTCCTCAAAACCCTTCTGCTCCCACTCCTGCAGGATCCCTACTGACCGTCCACCACCACCCTGATGCTTACCGACGACCCGGAAGAACATGGAGGTGGAGTGCTTGCCCTGCACGTTGCTGGCCACGCAGGAGTAGTTGCCGGCATGTTGGAAGTCGACTTGACCGAGGCTGAGGGTCAGGACTTTTTGGTAACGGTTATCGTGAAAGTCAGATCGCTGAGGGATTGCGAGCTGCGGCCAGAAGGAATGGAGATGTTATACCAAGGTAGTTTAGGGATTAGAGAGATCTGGGTTCCAATCCTCAGCCTTTAATTACTATCTACCTGTCCTCTGAGCCTGTTTCTTCACTTGTAAGATGGGGCTCCCTGCCCCCAAGACTATAGCGAGGAGTAAATGAGATACGCATGCATGTGGCTTAGGGCTGTGCCTGGAACATGGCAGGCACAGTGGGAAGGGAGGGGGCTCTTAGGGGCAGCCCAGCGTGATTCCCTCCTGGAATCCTCCCTCCCCCGCTCCCTGTCTCCCAAAGTCTTTCTGAAATAGCTGTTATATTCCTGGGCCTCAAAGGTGGCCTAGGAAACCCTTGCTAAATAGAAGTGAGCTCACCTCTGGGTTTTGTCTAAAGGCCGGGGCAAAGGCCATGTGTCAAGGGGACACAGAACTACCTCCCCCACCCACCCCCACAAAGTTCAGCAGCACAAGCATGAGTCCTGGTTCTGCATCAGCTACTGACTGGGAGTGAGATCTTGGGCGAGTCTGTGCCCCTCCTGGAGTCCGAACTGTGCCTTCAGCTGAGACAGCCGGTTTGGAGTGGGGGGCCCATGACTCCACCGTGTAAAACCTGGTGTGCTGGGAGGGTGGCCTTCCTTGTGACTTCACCTTGTGATCCGCAGGGACTGACCTTGGTGGTGTTGTGTTGGAGGAAGACATCAAAGTCAACGTCAATGTTGCTGGCTGAGCACACGATCTGGGCAGCCTCCCCTCGAATCCGCACCAGCTCTGCAGGCACCAGTGTCAAGGCTGGGGGCCCTGGGATGACTGAGACCGGGGGAGAGATCCCTGAACACCCAGGTTCCCTGAATGTGATATAGCTGTTGCTCTCCTCCCTGCCATGGGCCAGGCCACACTGGCCAGGCTTCCTCCGCCACTGCCCCATCCCAAATCCTGGGAGGCAGCCTTGATGCTTCTACTCCCCCGACTGCAAGTCCTGTCCTATAGAGGCCTTGGAAAGTCTACTTTCTCCATCACCTCTACCCCTTCCCAGTCCCGTCACCATTCTCCACTCTGGACTTCTGCACCAGTCTCCTCAGAGGCCTCCCTGCCTCCCTCCGAGCCCCCTGCACCTGGACTCTTCACCAAAGTGACCTCTTACAAATATAAATGGGACCATGCCTCTCTCCTCTGTAAACATTAGGTGCTTCCCATTACTCTCAGAAAAGAAGTCAAAGTCCTTTCCATACCCCATTGCCCTGACAACCCCACCCCTTGTTCACTGCACTGCAGCCCCCTGCACCTCTTTCCTACCACAGGGCCTTTGCACTCACCTTTCCCTCCTAGAATGCCTTTCCGCCCACTCTTCAAATGGGAGGCTGTTCTCATCCTTCAGATCTTTAGCTCAAATTCCTCAGTGAGGCCTCTGTGACCAGCTGATATGAATTAGCCTCCCCGGCACCTCCACGCCCTCCACTCCCCAGTTTTGTTTCTTGCTCATCACATTTGTATTTACTTTCTATTAAATAGTTAGACTGTAGTCGAATGTCAAATCCAT
Source organism: Mandrillus leucophaeus (assembly GCF_000951045.1). Lineage (NCBI taxonomy): Eukaryota > Metazoa > Chordata > Mammalia > Primates > Cercopithecidae > Mandrillus > Mandrillus leucophaeus. Next base: position 2,083,615 of record NW_012102943.1, on the reverse strand, counting down.
GACAGGAATATTCCAGCAGCCGGCAAGATGCCTGATGCACAGTAGGCCTTAAATTCATATTTATGCCCATTGCTGCTGTTGAAAGATAATCTAATCCAGATTCCTAAGGCCCAGGGACATGAAAGGACTCCCCCAAGGTCCCTGAGGGGGATCAAGGCAGAGCTAGGGCCCAGGACCCTTGGCTCTTGGCCAACCCAGGGCTCTACGGGATGAAGTGCCAGGAAAGAGCCCTAACGGCCTCCTCTGCCCACACGGCTGGGGTCCTTTGACCTCCTGGGCAGGTTTAATGGCCTCAGGTCCCAGGGGCATCGGGCTAGCTAGTTCACTCTGACCCTGGCCCTCGTTACAGGGACTGATTGCTGTCTCAAGCCCAGGTCCTCAGCCTGGGGCCCTGCTTGCTCTCACCAGTCCTCCCAGAAACCAGAATCCCGCCTGCCATCCCAGCAGGGTGAGACTCCACCTCCACTGTTACCTGGCCACTGCAAGAGCCGTCACACGTGCCCACCATCTCCTCCCTGCCTCTTGGCTCAGCATCCCTCCCCTTCACGTGCCCAGCACCTGGCCTTAGGCAGGCCCCGAGTGGGAAATCCATGTCTGAGGCTGAGCTTCAGTCCTCTTTATAGAACATTCAGAGCCTGTCCCCACCTCACCACTTGGTACTCACTGTCCCCCTGCTGAAGCAGATCTCTGCACAGCCACCTCCTTCGTGTCATTCAGATTCCAGCTCTAATAAAGTGTTTTCTTCTCAGTGAGGCTTCCCCACCCGACACACTCTTATTCAGCTACCCTGTTGAATGTTTTTTTGTGTGGCATGTGTAATGACCTGAGATGACCTTGCCCACTGAGTTATTTGCTCACATGTGGTTTGTCTCCCTGCCCCAACACCTTGTCAGTCCTGCCCCATGGTTGATCGTGGAACCACTGAGGGGAAGAAGTGAAAGGAGGAGGACATCCCGCTACCTCCCATCACGCCCAGTCCCCAGCCACCACCCGTGTGGCTGCCGGCTCTCTGTCCCCGCTCTCCAGGCCTGGTTGCTGGTCCCCTTGTGCCCCACACACCTTTCTGCACTTTCAGCCGGATGCTGATGGACATCACCTTCCTGCCACCCATCAGGGCACTGCATTGATAGTCCTGGCCCTGAATGAATTTGGCCCTGTGGATGGTGAAGCCGTGCCAGGGCGAGAAGGAGTAGTTGGTGTGGCGCAGGAGGGGCCGGCCACGCAGACGCACCAGCGAGACGCCTGCCTCCAGCACCGGGTCTGTGAGCAGGCAGGGCAGCAGTGCATCCTGGTCCTCAAACACCACCACCTCCTTTGCTAGCACGTTCCAGGGCCGGGCAGGATCTAGAGTAGAGAAGGGCACAGGGTTATAACTGCCCTTCCTCCACTGGGCCAAGGAGTACCTGGACATAGGTGACAGGGAAGTTCAGAGAGGCTGGTCATTCATCTGAGCTCACACCATGCCAGGACAGTTCAGTGGACGCTTCAGCGTAGGGACTCTAGAGTCAGATGCACCTGGGCTCCACTCTAGTCCCACTATGTGAGGCTGCGTGACCTTGGACAATCTCCCTGCACTTCTAGAAAATGCATCATCATAGATCCGCCTTGCAGGGTCATTGGGAGGGCTGCATCACGTTAGAAGCTCTTCCAGGTCCTTGCTCATAGGCAGCACTCAGTAAATGCAGAGCTGAATTGTTACGATTGTTAATTTTAGGGCGCACTGTAGTGGGGCCTGCTGGGCCAGGCCTCTTGGGAGGAGGCTCAGACTCCTCACCTTTGACGTAGAGGTGGATGGCGGCGCTGCCTCCCAGGGGGTCTCCAGGCTCAGTGCAGCGATAGGTCCTTGTGTTTTGGAAGGTAGCGTTGTTGGTGGTGAGGACACTGCTGGGGCCATCAGAGTACAGGGTCCAGTGAGGTGATATGGGGCCATCCCATTCCACACTGCCATTGCCCACACATCGCAGGGTCACCGTTTCTCCCGGCTTCACGACCAACTCAGGGCCACTGGGCTCTATCACTGGGATTCCCTGACCTGGTGGGAGGGACAGCAGACAGAAGTGAGGTCTAGGATGCACCCCTTGGGCCGACCTGACTCTGAGATGGGTGGTAGCCTGGCAGGGATGGTGCTGTGCCATCAAGGGACCACCTTGAATTAGCCCCTGCCCCCTGGTCATAACCCTCAACCTACTCAGGGTTAGACTGATGTCTCTGATGTTCAGTAGGTCCCTTCTCTGAGAAAGGGGGCTTGCAGCTTGCTCAGCCTCTCATTCAGGCCTCTGTCTCCCTGGGGTCCTCAGCCTCCTGCCTCAGTCTACCCTGCTGTGATGACATCTTTCTTCTCCCCAGGAATGAACTCTTAACCCTGTGTACAAAGTGGATGTATTTCTACCACCGAATGAAGAAAGAAATGAATGGAATGTTCACAGTCAAGTCCTCTGACTTAATTCATATAGGAAAGAAAAAAAAGATGTAGGATCTTAGCCCGGCAGAGTTAGAGAGGTCCCAGGAATCTCCTGGTGTGCCCACTCCCACTGACGGACATCTGGTCTGCAGCACAGTGGGATGGGAGGTGCCGTGCCTCAGTTTCCCCACCTATAAAATAGGGATAATCGTCATATCCACTCATCGCTATGTTAGGCATTTTAAATGCATGGGAAGCCTTTAGAACATCACCTGTCACCAAATAAATGGTTCAGTAAGAGTTAGTCACTATGTTGTTTATTCCTAGTCTACACCCAGCAGCTTACCCCTGCACCCCCACACATCTGTGTTTACCGGGAAGCCAATCTCTTTTAAGGAAAATTTTCTTGAAGGAGAAAAGAGAACTTGAAACCCCTATCAGGCTGTCTGGGAAGAAGGCCCGTTGCCTCTGCAGCGTCAGCATTTTTCCAGGGCCTAAAATAGGGGCAAAGGAGGGAAGTGAGAGCTGATTCAAGCCTCCAAGGGGCTGCCAGGCGCCCCCCAGCCTGTATGGGCGGAAACACATTGTTGGCGTCAGGCTCAGCCCCCGGTTTCCGCTCAGCCTGTGGCCCTTCTACAGGGATGTTCTCACTTCTGCTTCCCCAGCCTCCTAGCCACTGCCCTCTCTCCAGGCAGGGAGAGGGAGTGCCACTTGCGGGGCAGCTGTGAGGCCGGGCTCTGACGCTGATCCACTGGCTGACTCTGGCCATCCAACTCCTCGCTCTGGCCCTTCCTATTCCCAGTGATGGGGGCACAATGACAGGCCAGCCCCAAGGGCTTCGGGTGAATTCAGGGTTTCTCCGTCATTCTCTGCAAACCCCCCTTGAAATGGGAATTCCCCCTGCCCCACCAATTAGAGTCCAGAATTGGAAAGGTTTTCTCTCTCAAGTCCTTTTGGGATGGCTTAATTCATGTTTTGATTTTGTATTCAGCAGAATGTACATCCCCTCTCCCCAAGACTCTGATCCGCACAAGGGACTGAGTGAATTGTGAACACAGCCAAGGCTGCCACCTGGGGTTGTAGCCTCCTATGCAGCGCAACCACCAGGAAGAGGGACAAATGTCATTTCTAACAGCCTTTTAACAAATCTCAACAGAGCTGGGGCAACCCTATCACTGCGGCGGCAGTCTCGGTCCCCCAGGCGGGGGTTTTATAGCAGGAAACAGCTTGGAGTGTGGGCTCACACCAACTTGGGTTTGGAACTTGGTTCTTCCCTTACCAGCTGGGTTAGTTGCTTAACCTCAGGCTATTCTTCTGTCTGATGGGAATAATCCCAGCTCCCACCCCAAAAACTTCAGCTGGGGGTTGAGTGAGATGATATATAGAACTGCTCCTGCCCTGGGCACCTGCTTTAATTGCTACATTTCTAATGTCCCTTCTGGGCCAACTCTGATTACTCAAGATTTTAACCTTGGATTCTGTGATTCCATTTGTTCCTTTTTTACACCTGCCTCACGCCTCACGGAGGGCTTTTCCCATCCCTTCCCCCAGCCTGTCTCTCTAGACCCTGCCTTGGCCTCCAGGAAATGTGGTCAGGGAGCGATGTCTGTCCTATTTTGTCCTATCCTATTGTCCCAGATATTCACACAGGATAAGGCTGATACCCACAGTTTCCGCAGCCAACTTCCCCTGCTGGCTTGGCTAGCAGGGAAGGAAGCCAGCTTGGTCCCCATCCTCCTTGGGGTGGGGGCATGGGCTATGAACATTAACTGAGGTCCCCTTCTGTGCCTGTCCATTCTTCCCCTCCTCATCTCCACTCCCCAATTCTCCCCATGCCCTACACCTCTCCACTAGCTCCCACTTGCCTGGAAGCCCCTCCATCGTCACTTCCAGAATGTGCGCCAATCTTTACTCTTCTCTCCCAACACACACACACACACACACACACACACACACACACACACACACTGCACACCAAGGCTGGCTACAGCCCCTCCTCAGCCCAGGATCTCATCACAGTGATGAAGAGCGAGCCCCCCTCTCTCTCTAGAGTCCTCCAGTACCATCCCCAGTCTCCTCACAGTGGCTTCTCATCTACTCACCATTGGTCTACTGGGCTGAAAACTTAGGTTTCCAGCCTCCCCATCTCTTCTTTCTCTTGGGACTGGACCCTGGACAACCATCTGGCCCCCTTCCCACACACCATGCCCCTGGGAAGGGAAAATAAAAACTCCAGACCCTAATTCACTCTGCCAAAAGGAAAAACTCAAGCTGAAAACTGAGTCATGCAAGAAGCTGCCTTGCCTTTTATTCCTAAGCTGATAGCGCCAGATGAAAGGTAAAATATCCCACAGGCAGCTCCTCTATGCTCACTTTCCCTATGTAAAGAGCCAATTTACTGAACCGAGATAATTGACTGTTCCCCTACCTGCTACTTTTCTTTTGCAACATGTGGATTACCACAACGTCCCCTTTTTCCCTCCAGCCCACTTTCCCCTTTAAATGTTAAAGCCTTCGAATTCATCCAGAATAGCACAGACCACATAATATTTTTGTGACTCCATGTTTTTTTTTCTTGCCAGCATGTCCTTAACCTTGGCAAAATAAACTTCTACATCGATTGAGGCCAGGCACGGTGGCTCATACCTGTAATCCCAGCACTTTGGGAGGCCAAGGCAGGGGAATCGCTTGAGTTCAGGAGTTAGAGACCAGCATGGCCAACATAGTAAAACCCTGTCTCTACCAAAAATAAAAAAATTAGCCGGGCATGGTGGCAGGCACCAGTAATCACAGCTACTTGGGAATGGCAGAATCGCTTGAACCCGGGAGGCGGAGGTTGCAGTGAGCCAAGACTGTGCCACTGCACTCCAGCCTGGGCGACAGAGCAAGACTCCGTCT
>NW_012102943.1:2054951-2077186 GCF_000951045.1 Mandrillus leucophaeus | reverse complement strand
AGCACTTTGGGAGGCCGAGACGGGCGGATCACGAGGTCAGGAGATCAAGACCATCCTGGCTAACACGGTGAAACCCCGTCTCTACTAAAAATACAAGAAAATTAGCCGGGCGAGGTGGCGGGCGCCTGTAGTCCCAGTTACTCGGGAGGCTGAGGCAGGAGAATGGCGTGAACCCGGGGGGGCGGAGCTTGCAGTGAGCCGAGATCGCACCACTGCACTCCGGCCTGGGGCACAGAGCAAGACTCCGTCTCAAAAACAAAAACAAAACAAAACAAAACAAAAAGAATAGAAATGTGTTTGTTGGGCCAACAAGCCGAGCACAGCAGCCCCTCACCTCTTGTCATGTTCCCTCCCAGATGGAAATTCTGCAGAACTGCTGCTGCCTGGGGACCTCCTGAGACTTGGCAGCCTGTGTCTGGGAGGGCTCTGGCCCAGGAGACCCTCGCTGGCCTCTTCCCAATCCCTCCTCTAGCCCTATACCCCTTTCACCCCAAATTCCCCTCTCCTGAGCCCTGGGCCAGAGAGGCCAACCTCATCTCTCCCTCTGACCCCTTACACAAGCCACCCAAGGAAGAACCACCACCCCTATCAGGCCCTTCCAGGCCAGGTGTTGCATAGAATCATCAAATCACAGGCTGGCAGAGCTGCCAGAGCCATCAGGGGCTCTCCAGGTCCTCCCAACTCATTGTAGGTCTGGACCAGCAGTGCCGGCATCTCACCTCTCCCAGGAGTATGTTGGATATGCAGAATCTCAGGTTGCACCTGAGACCGACCGAGTCTGAATCTGCGTTGTAACAAGATCCTCAGGTAACTTGTATGCACAGGAAAGTATGAAAAGCACTGCTCTGGTCTAGTCTATCACTGTCCCCCTGCCCCCAACACCTGCAATTGAATAGAAGTGGACACTGAAGCCTCAAGAGTATCAGAGGCTTGTTCAGGACACACAGTGAGAGGATGGCGGAGCTGGGACGTATCCACAGCACCAGGTGGACCAGCTCCACCACACCCACCTCTTTTCACGCCACTACCTCTCCAAAGCAGATACCCACAAATCTGCAGTCCAGTGCTGGGGAGACTAAAACACAGCCTGGGGACACCCAGTGAGGGGCAAGGGCTACATTCTTTCACAGGCGTCTTCTCTGTCACACCCCATCAAAGTCCCCCACCCCCCATTCTGCTCTTACCATGCCAAGCTGTGACCACCAGCAGGAGCAGCAGAACTCCCGGGCCCATGGCCTCAGTGGGGAAGCGGCAGGCAGGTGCAGGGCTGTAAGGCGCCCAGGGCACAGAGCTTCCAGGTCCTAGCTCCGCAGGGATCGGGACACCGGACACACGGTTCCTCTCCTCTGCACTGGCTGTTTGTCTTGTTTTCCTCTTCCTCCTCCTTGGGCTGATCCTCCTCTTCCCCTTTTAGCTGGGCAAGGCAACCACAGAGTTTGGAAATCTTGGGTCTTTAAGAAGAAAACAAAGCCTTGACCCCAAGAGGGAGGGGTCGCAGTCAGGCAGGGCCAGCCTGAGCCCAGGGGGACCTAAGTTGGGACCCTTCTAAAGCCATCTGCAAGGGGTCCTGGGAGAAGAGACATATCCAAGAGCAGCCAGACAGTTAGTAGCACAAATGAGGGTCTTCAGAGTGATCGGGCGGCTCTGGCAGAGCCCAAAGAGAAGTCAGGTTGTGTGATATTCTGACATATACATTTTTTCTTTACCCCCATTTCCTGGCTTACAACTCCTAAAATCCTTGGAATCTCCAAAGTAATACATATCTTTGAAAAATTTATTATTATTTTAGAGACAGAGTTTCACTCTGTTGCCCAGGCTGGAGCTCTGTGGCTCCATCATAGCTCACTGCAGGCTCAAACTCCTGGGCTCAAGCCTTCAAGCTGTGAGATCTGACGATACCTCTAGGTAAATACAGTGATTGAATTGAATTGGAGGGCACTAAATTCGTGTCTGCTGCCGAATCTGAACAATTGGTTGATTGCTTGGTCTATGGGGAAACATGCCCATCCCCTACATCTGGTGTCAGAAGTGTTTTGTGTTGTGAGACAATAGGAGAAATAGAGTTTGTTTTCCTCCTATATACAGGTTGGTCTGGGAGAGCCTGATAATACTGGCAATAAACTTCCTTTTACGGGACACTTACTAGCCAAACCCTTTACATTCACTGTCTCCTTTAGTACTGCAAAACTTTATGTAGGTAAGTACTATTGTCATTCTCATTTCACAGATGGGAAAACTAAAGCTCAGAGAGATCAAACGCCTTAAGCTTGACCACAGTCAAACAGCTACCAAATGGTGGAGACAGGATTTGGATCCCAGCAGTCTGCTTATAAAACTATCTTTCATGGTTTACTTACATTGTTTATTTATTATTTTTTTAACAAAGAATCTAATGTTTCTGCATAATTCTTAAAATATATAGCACTCCTTTCCTCCCCCTTTTCCCGGAGGCAATTGCTTTTACTTCTTTTAGTTGATTCACTTAGTATTTCACTTCTTATCTCTAAAGTACATGGTCATTTCTTCTTTTTTTTTTTTTTTTTTTTTTTGAGACAGGGTTTGGTTCTGTCACCCAGGCTGGAGTGCAGTGGTGTGATCTCGGCTCACTGCAACCTCCACCTCCCAGGCTCAAGCCATGCTCCTACCTCAGTCTCCTGAGTAGCTGGGACTATAGGGGCATGTGCCACCATGCCTGGCAAATTTCTATATTTTTGGTAGAGATGGGGTTTCACCATGTTGTCCAGGCTGATCTCAAACCCCTGAGCTCAAGTGATTCACGTACCTTGGCCTCCCAAAGTACTGAGATTATAGGCATGAACCACTGTACCCAGCCTAAAGTTACTTCTTGAAATTGAAAAATCTTGATATAACATTGATCCAGGAAAATGATCATTCCCACGTACTCGGGTGTTTGTGTGGTGTGTATGCGTGTGTTTGTATGTATATTTATGGTGTATATATGCACTTTCTTTTTCAGAAGAGTGTTTTGAACCTTTAGCAATCATGAATATCAAAGCTGACTCAAGAAGAAAAAGAAAATCCAAATAAACCTGTAACAAGAAAAGAGATTTAATCAGTAACCAAAAACCTCCCAACAAAGCAAAGCCCAGGACCAGATGGCTTTACTGGTGAATTCTCCCAAACATTTAAAGAAGAATTAATACCAATCCTTTTCAACTCATTCTACGAAGCCAGCATTTTCCTGATACAAAGCTAGACCAAAACATTGCCAGAAAAGATAACTACAGACCAATATAAATGCATGAATATAGATGCAAAAATTTTTTTTAAAGTACTAGCAAATCAAATTTTTTTTTTTTTCTTGAGACAGGGTCTGACTGTTGCCCAGGCTGGAGTGCAGTGGAGCAATCTCGGCTCAATGCAACCTCTGCCTCCCACGTTCAAGTTATTCTCATGTCTCAGCCTCTGAAGTAGCTTGGATTACAGGCATGCACCACCACCATGCCCAGATAATTTTTGAATTTTTAGTAGAGACGGGGTTTCATCATGCTGGCCAGGCTGGTCTCCAACTCCTGAACTCAAGCAGTCTGCCCACCTTGGTCTCCCAAAGTTTTGGGAATACAGGCATAAGCCACTGCATCCAGCCACTAGCAAACCAAATCTAACAGCATATTAAAATGATTATACACCATGATGAAGTGGGATTTGTCCAAGAAATACAATGGTGGTTTAACACATGAAAATCAGTGTAATACGTCACATTAATAGAATGAAAAAATCCTCCTATGATCATGTCACTTGATGTAACTGTAAAACCCAACATGCTTTCATTAAAAACAAAACAAAACCAAACCCACCCAACAAACTAGCAATAAAAGGGAACAGCCTCAACATGATTAAGGGCACATGTGAAAAAGCACAACAAGCTCAATGGTGAAAGATTGAGAGCTGGTCCCTTTAGATCAGGAACAAGACAAAGATGCCTGCTCTCACCACTTCTGTTCAACATAGTACTGGAAGTCCTAGCCAGAGCAATCAGGAAGAAAAGAAACAGAAGCCATCCAAATTAAAAAAGAAGAAGTAAAACTATCTCTGTTCACAGATGACATGATCCTATATATAGAGAAATCCTAAAAGATCTACAAAAAAACAACTATTAGAGCTAATATACAAATTCAGCAAAGCTGCAGGATACAAGATCAACATACATAGCTCTATGGTACTGGCAATACTCCAATAAGGAAATTAAGAAAACAACTTAATTTACAGTAATATCTAAAATAATAAAATATTTTGGAATAAACTTAACTAAGGAGTTGCATGACTTTTACAATGAAAACTAGAAAACACTGTTGAAAGAAATTTAGAAGACCTTAATAAATGAAAAAACCACCTTGTTTTCCTAAGTTGGAGGATTTAATAAGATGATGGTACTCTCAAAGTGATTTATAGGTTCAATATATTCCCTGTCAAAATACCAACAGCCTTTTTCTGCAGAAATGGAAAAGCTGATTCTCAAATTCATATGGAACTTCAAGGGACACTGAATATGCAAAACAATCTTGAGAAAGGAGAACATGGAGGAGTCACACTTCTCAATTTCAAAGCTTACTATAAAGCTACAGAAATCAAAATAGTGTGGTATCAGCATAAGAATAGCTATATGGATCAATAGAATAAAATTGAGACTCAGGAAGTAAACTCTCACATTCATGGACAACTGATATTCAACAAGGGTGACAAGACCATCCAATGGAGAATGACCAGTTTTTTCAACATAGGTGCTAAAAGAACTAGAGTCACATGCAGAAGAATGAAGTTGAATCCTTATTTTACATCACATATAAAAGTTAACTCAAAATGAATTAAAGACCTAAATATAAAAGCTAAAATTATTAAACCCATAAAAGAAACCATAGAGGTAATATTCATGACCTTGGAATTGGAAATGATTTCTCAGATATGTTTCTAAAAACACAAGCAACCAAAGAAAAATAAATTGGACATAATCAAAATTAAACATTTTTGTGCATCAAAGGATACTGTCAAGAGAAAAAGATAACACACAGAATGAATGTTTATATCCAGAATAAATAAATATATCCAGAATATATATAGAATGAAAGTTGTAGTGTTTCCTCAGCAAAAATCACTCTTGGTGCATAGTTCTATGAGTTTTGACAAATATATGTAACAATGTAACCACCACTGTAGTCAAGATACAGAACAGCTCCATCACTAGAAAATGTTTCTCATGTTGCTTTGTAGTAAAGCCCTTCCCCAACCCCTCACACCAAATGACCGCTGATCTGTTCTCTATCCCTACAGTTTTGCCTTTTCCATAATGTCTTTGTGCTTTAGAGGATAATGCCATTTTTATAAATGGAATCATACAGTGTGTAACTAAAGAATGTATGTAGAATCGTGCAATATGTAGCTAAAGCCACTCTATTGTCCCTCATAATTAATAAATATTTATGGGAAAATAAATTTTAAAAAAGAATGAAAGCTGTAGTGTTTCCTACAATTCAACAAAAAGACAAACAATTAAATTTAAAAATAGGTAAATTCAAATATTGCATGTCCTCACTTATAAGTGGGAGCTAAACAAAGGGTCCTCATGGATATAAAGATGGAGAGAATAGACTTCAAAGGTGGAAGGACAGAAGGAAAGGGGAGAGGACAGAAAGGAAGTGAAAAATTACCTATTGGGTATAATGTTCAGTATTTGGGTATCGGGTACACTGGAAGCCAAATCCCCACCATTATGCAATGAACTCATGTAATAAACATGCACGTATACTTCCGAATCTAAAATAATTTTTTTGAAAAACAGGCAAAAAATTGAATAGATATTTCTCCAGAGCACATGAAAAAATATTCAATATCATTAGTCATTAGGGAAGTGCAAATCAGAACCACCTTGAGATACCACTTCATATCTACTAGGTTCGTGATAAAAAAAAATTGGATAACAAGTATTGGTGAGGATGTGGAGAAATTGGAACCTTTGTACAGTGTTGGTAAAAATGAAAACTGGTGCAGCTGCTATGGTAATCAGTTTGACAATTCCTCAAAAAGTTAAACATATAATTGTCATATAATCCAGAAATATCACTTCTAGGTAAAACCAAAAGAATGGAAAACAGGGACTCAAACAAATGCACACAAATATTCAACACAGCATAATTTACAGTAGCCAAAAGGTGGAAACAGTTGACAGCTAAACAAAATGTGGTATGTCCATACAATTGAATATTATTCAGCTATAAAGGGAATGAAATACTGATACCTGCTACGATGTGGATGAACCTTGAAAACACTGTGTTAAGTCAATGAAGCCAGTCACAAAATGTCATACGACTCCATCTATTTGAAAAATCCAGAACAGGTAAACCCGTAGAGGCAGATGATTGATGAGTAGTTACCAGGGGATGTAGGAAGGGAGAATGGGGAGTGACTGCTTATGAGAAGGAAGTTTTCTTTTGGGGTGATGAAATGTCTTGGAACAAGATAGAGGTGATGGCTGCCCAGCATTGTATTTGTCCTAAATGCCATTGTACACCTTAAAATGGTTAATGTCTAATTTTATGTTATTTGAATTTTATATCAAAAAAAGAGAAGGGATAAAGATTGTCTTAGACCAACAAAAACTACGAGAATTCATTGCCAGCAGACCAACACTACAAAAAAAAAATCCTAAGGGAAGTTCTTTAGGTAAAGGAGTATGATACCAGCTAGCAAGTTGGATATACATTAAAAAATAAAAAGTGCTGGAAATGGAATAAAAGTAAGCATAAAAAATATGGTTGCCTTTTAAATGCTTGAAAAGATAACTATTTAAAATAGGCATTGAAAATTTTTTTCCTGTCAAGGACCAAATAGTAAATATTTTAGGTTTTGTGGCCATACGGTCTTTGGGGCAATTGCTTAATTCTGCCATTGCAGTGCAAAAACAGCCATAGCCAATACATAAACTATTAAGTGTGCTATATTTACAAAAACAGGAGGCAGGCCACGTTTGGTCCACAGGCTATAGTTTGCCAATCTCTGATTTAAAGCAAAAGTAGTAGCAATGTATTGGATATTTATAGCAGATTAAAAGTGAAATATATTGTTGTCATACGTTTCACTTTTACATATGCATTTATAGCAATCTTCACAGGGGATACATTCCAGTAACCTTGGTGTATGCCTGAAACTGCAGATAGTACTAAACCCTGTATATGCTATGTTTTTTCCTATACCTACTGTATTAGACAGTTCTCTTACTGCTAATAAGGACATACCCTAGACTGGGTAATTTCTAAAGGAAAGGAGGTTTAATTGACTCACAGTTCAGCATGGCTGAGGAGGCCTCAGAATCATAGCGGAAGGCAAAGGAGGAGCAGAGTCGCATCTTACTTGGTGGCACGCAAAACAGTAAAGGCAAGGGAACTCCCGTTTATAAAACCATCAGATCTCGTGAGACTTAATTACTACCACGAGAACAGTATGGGGAAAACTGCCCCCATGATTCAATTGTCTCCACCTGGCCCCACCCTTGACATGTGGGGATTATTACAATTTAAGGTGAGAATTGGGTGGGGACACAGCCAAACCATATCACCTACATACCTATGATAAAGTTTATCAATTAGACAAAGTAAGAGATTAACAATAATAACTAATAATACAATAAGACAATTATAACACTTTACTGTGATAAAAGCCATGTGAATGTAGTCTCTCTCTCTCAAAGTACCTTCATATTTTTGAACATGGATTGATCACAAGTAACTGAAATTGCCAATAAGGGAGAACTACTGCACTATGAAAAACGGGAAGAAAGGGTGTGCAGTCTACTCTTGTCAGGTCCTCATGCTATCCTTATTTTTCTTGTTTGTTTTTTGGATGGAGTCTCACTCTGTCACCCAGGCTGGAGTACAGTGGCGTGATCTCGGCTCACTGCAAACTCCACCTTCCAGGTTCAAGTGATTCTCCCGTATCAGCCTCCCGAGTAGCTGGGATTACAGGCACCTGCTACCGCGTCTGGCTAATTTTTGTATTTTTAGTAGAGACAGGGTTTCACCATGTTGGCCAAGCTGGTCTCGAACCCCGAACTTCAGGTCATCTGCCTGCCTCGGCCTTCCGAAGTGCTGGGATTACAGATGTGAGCCACGGCACCGGCCCTCATGCTGTATTTAAAGTAACGTTTTATCATTTAAAGGTAGACTTTGATTAATTTAAGATACAAGTTGTAAACCTAGGACACTCCCTAAAATTTTTTCTCTCTTTTTAATCACTCAAAAATTTTTGAAGAGGTATAAATTATAAGCTAATAGTGGAAATGAAATGGAGACATAATACATACTCAATCCAAAGGAAGACAAAGATGGAAAGAAAGAAGACCAGAAAGAATGAATAGAAAACATCTAACAAGATGGTAGAAGGATTTTGAATGTTCTCACCATAAGAAATGATAAGTGTTGAGGACGCGAGGGCTTCAAGGTTACTTCGCGGAGCTGGAGCGCTGGCCGCGCAGGCCCTGAGGGCTTGCGGCCCCAGTGGCGTGGCCGCGGTGCGCTCCATGGCATCTGGAGGTGGTGTTCCCACCGATGACGAGCAGGCGACTGGGTTGGAGAGGGAGGTCATGCTGGCTGCAAGGAAGGGACTGGACCCATACAATATACTGCCCCCAAAGGGAGCTTCAGGCACCAAGGAAGACCCTAATTTAGTTCCCTCCGTCACCAACAAGAGAATAGTGGGCTGCATCTGTGAAGAGGACAATACCAGCGTCGTCTGGTTTTGGCTGCATGAAGGCGAGGCCCAGCGATGCCCCCGCTGTGGAGCCCATTACAAGCTGGTGCCCCACCGGCTGGCACACTGAGCGCCTGTACTAAGTTACTCAAAATGTGCTGTAAAGTTTCTTCTTTCCAGTAAAGACTAGCTGTTGCATTGGCAAAAAAAAAAAAAAAAAAAGAAATGATAAGTGTTTAAGGCAATAGACATGCTAATTACCCTGATGTGATCATTACACAATATATATATGTATCAAAACATCATACTGTACTCCATAAACATGTACAATTATTGAGGCTGGGCGCAGTGGCTCATGCCTGCAATCCCAGCACTTTGGGAGGCCGAGGTGGGCAGATCCCCTGAGGTCAGGAGTTCGAGACTAGTCTGACCAAAATGGCAAAACCCTGTCTCCACTAAAAATACAAAATTAGCTGGGTGTGGTGGCAGGTGCCTGTAATCCCAGCTATTTGGGAGGCTGAGGCAGGAGAATTGCTTAAACCTGGGAGGCAGAGGTTGCAGTGAGCCAAGATCAAGCCATTGCACTCCAGCCTGGGCAACAAGAGTGAAACTCCGTCTCAAAAAAAAAAAAAAAAAAAAAAAAAGTACAATTATTATGTGTCAATCAAAAATAAAACTTGAAGAAACCTGGAGTAGCTGTGTAGCTGTATTAATGTCAGACAAAATAGACTTCAGAACAAGAAATATTTCTGGGCATAATGAGGGACATTACATAGTGAAGACAGAATCAATTTTACAAGAAGACATAACAATCCTGGGTGTATATACACCTTAGAACAGAGCTTCAAACTACATGAAACAAAACGGATAGACCCAAAAGGACAGATATAAAAGTCTCTTGTAACACTCCTCTCCCAGCTGTAGGTGGTACAAGTAGGGAGAAAATCAGTAAAGATATAGAAAACCTGAATAAAATCATAAACCATTGACCTAATTGATTTTTATCCACCTAACAACAGCAGAATACACATTCATCTCAAGGGCATATAGAACATTCACCAAGACAGACCATATTCTATCACTTAAAACACATCTTTAAAAGTTTAAATAATTAAGTTATGCAAAGTATTTCTTGCATCACAACAGAATCAAACTTGAAATTATTAACAAAAAGGTATCTAGGAAATTGAAAATATTTGGAAATTGAACAACACACTTATAAACAACCCATGAGTCAAAGAAGAAATCACATGAGAAATTAGAAAATATTTTGAATTGAATAAGAAAACAATGGTCTAAAGCTGCCACCTTAAGAAACTAGAAAAAGAAGAACAAATTAAATCCAAATTGACCATAGGAAGGAAATAAAGACACGAGCAGAAATCAAAATCCACAAAAAAAGAGTTAGGGAAAATTAACAAAACCAAAAGCTTTTTCACTGGAAAAAAATTAACAACATTTACCAAGAGAAAAAAAAAAGCAAGAAAAACACAAATTGCAAATATCAAGAATGGAAAGTGGACATCAATAGCAACCCTACCAACACTAAAAGAATAATAAGGGAATACTATGAACTACTCTATGCCAACAAATTCACTAAGTTGCATAAAATGGACAAATTATTTAAACGTACAAACTGCTAAAACTCTCTTAAGAATAATAGATAACATGAACAGTTCTGTATCTATTTTTAAAAACTAAACTTGCAGTTAAAAACCTTCTAACCAAAATCAAACAAAAAAACTCTTCAGGTTCAAGCGGTTTTACTGGCAAATTCTTCCAAATAATTAAGAAATAAATAATACTGACCTGGCCCAGTGGCTCACGCCTGTAATCCCAGCACTCTGGGAGGCCGAGGCGGGCAGATCACATGAGGTCAGAAGTTTGAGATCAGCCTGGCCAACATGGTGAAACCCTGTCTCTACTAAAAATACAAAAATTAGCCAGGCCTGGTGGCAGGTGCCTGTAATCCCAGCTACTTTGGGAGGCTGAAGTTGGAGAGTTGCTTGAACCCAGGAGGCAGAGGTTGCAGTGAGCTGAGATCGTGCCATTGCACTCCAGCCTGGGCAACAAGAGCAAGACTCCATAAAAAAAAAAAAGAAAGAAAGAAAGAGAGAGAGAGAGAGAGAGAAAGAAAGCCAATTCTACAAAAACGCTTTAAGAGTATAGCATAGGAGAGATCACTTTTTAATTCCTTGTATGATACCAGCAGTATCCCAATATCATGACCACACACAGACATTGCAAGAAAATAAAATTATAGACCAATATCCCTTATGAAAATAGATGCAAAAATTTTGAAGAAAATCTTAGCAAATCAAATCCAAGTATATATAAAAAGGATAATGCATCAGGTCCAAGTGGTATTTATTACAGGAATTAAAGGTTGAAATGTTCAACATTCAAAAATCAAGCAATATAATTTACCATATCAAGATTTTAAAAATCACTAGGCTTCTTAATAGCTGCAGAAAAATGCTTTGACAAAATTCAATGTTCATTTCTAAAGGGAATTTCCTCAATATGGTAAAGGGCATCTGTAAAAACCCTACCACAAATATTAAACTTAGCGGTGAAAGATTGCATATTTTCCCTCTAAGATGAGAAACAAGGCAAGGATGTCTGTTCAGCATTATACTGAACGATTCAACAGTGTACTGGAGATCCTAGACACTGTAGTAAGGCAAGAAAAAGAAATAGACCAGGTGTAGTGACTCACAATGTAAGCTCAGCACTTTGGGAGGCCAAGGTAGGAGGATCACCTGAGCCCAGGAGTTTGAGACCAGCCTGGGCAACATAGGCAGACCCTGTCTCTACAAAAAAATTTTAAAATAACCTAGCGTGGTGGTGCACACCTATAGTCCTAGCTACTTGGAAGGCTGATCACTTGAGCTCAGGAGGTCCAGCCTGCAGTGAGCAGGGACTATGCAATTGCACTCTAGCTTGGGTAACAAAGTGACACTCTGTCTCAAAAAAAGAAAGGGAGGGAAGAAAGGAAAGAAGGAAGGAAGGAAGGAAGGAAGGAAAGGAAGGAAGGAAGAAAGGAAGGAAGGGAAAGAGAAGGAAAGAAGGAAAAAAAGAGAAAGAAAGAAAAAGAAAGAAAGGAAGGAAGGAAAGAAAGAAAGAGAAAGAAAGAAAGAAAAAGAAAGAAAGAAAGAAAAAAGAAAGAAAGAAAGAAAAGAAAGAAAGAAAGAAAAGAAAGAAAGAAAGAAAGAAAGAAAGGAAGAAAGAAAGAAAGAAAAGAGAAGAAAATAAAGAGTTCAAAACAAGAAACACAACATAACGGTCTCTATTTGGAGATAAAATGATTGTCTTCATAGAAAATGCACAAAAATTACTAGAACTGTAAGTAAACTTAGCAAGATCACAGAATACAAGGTCAATATCAAAAATCAAATTAAAAGTGAAATTTAGTTTTTACAAATACTATTTACAATAGCACTGAAAAAAACACAAAATACTTAGGTATAAATCTTACTAAATACGTGCAAGATCTGCATACTGTGTACAAAATACTGAGGAAAGAAAATGAATGAGACCTAAATAAATGGTGAGATATACCATGTTTATGGGTTTGAAGATTCAATATTTTTAAGCATGCTGGTTCTTCTCCAGGTTAATCTACACATTCAACAAAGTGCCAATCAAAATCTCTGCAGGAATTTTTGTATAAATTGACAAGCTGATTCTAAGATTTATATGGAAGCATAAAGGAATTAGATTAGCCAAAATAGTTTAGGAAAAAAACAAAGTTGAAGCCCTTGTACTACCTAGTTGACAGACTATAAAGCTATAATATAGTACTGGTGAAAGGATAGACATGTACATCAATGAAACAGAATAGAGTCTAGAAATAGAACTGCACATATGTGGCCAATTGATTTTTGACAAAGTTGCAAAAGTAATTAAACGAATAAAGAATAGGCGTTCCAAAATGTGGTACTGGAACAACTGGCTATCCACATGCAACGAGAAAAAACAAAAAATCAAACAAACATAGAAACCTTTGATCTATAACTTAAGCCTTATACAAAATTATCTCAAAATGGATCAAAGACCTAAATGCAAAACCATACAACTATTACAAGAAATAGAGAAAATCTTCGTGACCTTGAGGGTTATGGAAAGATTTCTTAAACACAACGCTTAAAAAGATCCATATAATCCATAAAAGAAAAAAAAAATTAGGCTGTCTGAGTGCAGGGGTGTTTACAACAAATTGATCACAACCAGTTACAGGTTTCTTTGTTCCTTCTCCACGCCCACTGTTTCACTTGGCTTACCTTAAAAAGTAAATCTATAAATTGGACTTCATCAACATTCAAAACTTCTACTCTTTTAAAGAGATGGTTAAAAGACAAACTACAGATCAAGAGAGAATATTTGATATCGCATATCTTATAAAGGACTTTTATCAAGAGTACATAAAGAATTTTCAATACTCAATATGAAAATAAATGATTCAGTAAAAACGAGGAAAACATTGAACAATAATATATATAACTGATAAGATAATTTGCCATATAAGAGATGCTCAACATCAATATTTGTTAGGAAAATACAAACTAAAAACCACAATGAAATACCACTACATACTTAATTAAATGGCTAAAACCAAAAATCAGAAAACCTGACAGTTTCAAGTCCTGGTAAGGATGAGAATACAAACAACTTTTTGTGTGTGTGTGACAGTCTCTCTCTTGTCGCCCAGGCTGTAGTGCAGTGGGATGATCTCAGCTCACTGCAACCTCCACCTGCCAGGTTCAAGCAATTCTCCTGCCTCAGCCTCCCAAGTAGCTGGGACTGAGGCGCCTGCCACCACACCCTGCTAAATTTTGTTTGTATTTTAGGAGAGATGGGGTTTTGCCATGTTGGCCAAGCTGGTCTCAAACTCCTGACCTCAGATGATCCACCCGCCTCGGCCTCCCAAAGTGCTAGGATTACAGGCATGAGCCACCGTGCCTGGCCACTTACAACTATTAATAGAACTCTCATATACGTATTGCTAGTTGGGATGCAAAAGAGCAGCCACTTTGGAAATCAGTCTGGCAGTATCTTATAGAGTTAAAAAGGAAATCCTTACCATAATTCAGTAAAATGGAAATTGATGTTCCCAAAAAACCCACTAAGCAAATGTTTCTAGTGGATTTATTTGTAATCAGCTCAAACTGAAATCAACTCAAATGTCCCTTAGCTGTTACATGGATAAACTATGGTATATCCATACAATAGAACGCTAGTCAGCAATTAAATGGAACAAACTTCTGATGTACATGACGATGTGGATGATTCTCAAATTCTTTATGCTAAGTGAAAGAAGCCAGATGCAAAACTTCATACTCTATGATCTTACTCACATGACACTCTTGCAAACAGACAGAAAATAGATCATTGGCTGCCCCGAACTGGAGGTGGAGGGAGGACTTCAAAGGACCGGGGAGGGGTGGGGAATTTTTTTAGTGATGGAAATATAGCTTCATTGTGACAATGATAAACACGACTATATACATTTGTCACAAGTAGCAGAATTGTAGACTAAAAAGGGTGAATTTTATTGTGTGTAAATTAAATTTTCATAAAACAAATGGGAAAAAAATGTAAAGGGCCAAGAATAACCAAGACAGTCTTGAAGAAAATGAAAAGAAAAGGGAAGTCTTTCTTCAGTAGATATCAAGAAATACTATAAAGATAGTTAAGACAGCTTGATGTTGGCTCACAGATAGACAAATAGACTGGTGGTACAAAATAAAGATCCCAGTATCTGGGCACAGTGGCACGCACCAATGCCAGTTATCCAGGAGGCTGAGGCAGGAGGATCCCTTGAGCCCAGGAGTTTGAGTCCAGCCTGGACAACATAGTGAGAGCCCGTCTCTTAAAAAAAAATTTCTAGCTATGGATCATATGGACACTTGACAGATGATAGAACTGGTGGGGATGGGGGAGGAAAAGACAGTTTTAAATGGACCTAAGATCACTGGCTAACCATATTTTTTAAAGTACTATTCATTTCCAGCTATACAACATATACAGAAATTAACTCCCTTACCAAGTGTTGGCTAAGATGTGGAGCAACAGGAAAACTCATACACTGCTGGTAAGGGTATAAATTGATACAACCACTTGGGAAAACAGTTTAGCATTATTTACTTAGGTTGACAAAAATGCATTATCTTACGATCCAACAAATTCTACTCCCCGGCAGGCATACGTGCAATAGAAATGTGTACACAAGTGTATTAAGATACATAGCAGCATTTGTCATTATAGCCTCAAACTGGAAAAAAAAAAAGAAATAACCATCAATAATAGAATAGATTAGTAAAAAGTAGTATATATATAATAGTATAATATAAATCAAATAAACAAGTACAATACAGCTACACACAATTATATGCATGATTGGTTACATGGTGGCAAATGCCTTCTCCCATTCTGTGGTTTGTCTTTCCCCTCTTTGTATCCAAAGGAGATTGCGTGAATGGTCCTAATTCGTCATTCCTTTCAGTACCCGATCTCTTTGCCATGTGACTTGGCAGTTGCTCTCAGAAAAAAAAAAAAAAAAAAAAAGGTGATACCTATTTCTCCACCCCTTGAATCTGGGCTTGGTCGTGCGGGAGCTGCTTTGGCCGATAGAATGAGATGGAAGTGAGGGTGTTCCAGTTTCAAGCCTAGGCCACAAGAGGCATTGCATGCTTCTCCTTGCCTGCGGATGCTGCTAACATCACTATGAGAAAGACACGCCTGAGCTGGCATGGCTAAGGTACCGTAGCCAAAGCTAGATTAAAGCAGAGTCCCCAGCTGCCCCAGATGTATGAGAAAACCCTAGCAATCCAGCCAGATCAGCTGAATACTGTAGATGAGTGAGAAATATGTGTTTATTGGTATATGTCACTGCAGCTTTGTAGGGTTGTTTGCTATGCAACAACAGCTAACTGATAGAGTGAACTAGGGGAGGTGGGATGCCTGGGAGCGTTGGATTTTGCCAGGCAGAGGCAGTGAAGAGAAAGAAAGGCATCTGAAGAGAAATGAACAGCAAAGGCAATCAGCAGGTCTACTAGTCTGCCACCAGCTGTCATGGGACCCAGGCAGAGAGTGGTGGTGCTGGCAATCCCCTCCCACTCCTTGCTTGCTTTCCTTGCCTATATATATATATATATATGAGATACATATATATATATGAGATACATGTATATATATATACACGTATATATGTATGTGTGTGTATATATATACACATACACACACATACGCTAGTGATCACTGTAGGATATTCATCCATAAAGAGATATGCAGTCCCCCTAAATGGAAGGTTCCCCAAACCCTTATTCTCCTAATCACAGCCTCTCTCCCTGCCTCAACTGCTTGTAAGAGTATGTGTATACTCTTCCCAGCATTTGCCTGCACACAGATGTGCTCATCCATCCGTCCACTCATCCATCCCATCCCTACTTCATAGTTTTAAAAATAGTATCATATGCTATTTATTGCATTGGGTTTTTTTTAACCATTCAACACATCTTAGAAATCTTTCCATATTAGTTCATAGAGATTTGCCATATTTTTAAAATTGCCTCACTGTATCCCATGGTAAGGATGTACCATAATTTATCTCGCCATTCCCCTAACAAGTGGACACTCTAGTTCCTTCTAATTTTTCTCCATTGCAAACAATGCTCAGTGGACATCCTTGCACATGAATCGTTGTGCAAATATGCTATCATTGGAGCAGGATCCATTCATAGAAGTGGGATTGTCAGGTCAAAGGGTAGGTATGTTAAAACATGGAGATATTCTTAAATTGTTCCCCCAAGAAGGCCATGTGGATGTGCATTCTCACCAACAGTGTGTGAGAAATGCAGCATCACTGTAAACTTGCTGTCATGGAATATCACTGATCTTTAAAATTGTTCGCAGTCTGATAGGAAAAAATGTTAATTCATTGAGGTTTCATGTGCATTTTCTATATGAGTGATGAAATAAACATTTTTTTCCGTGTGTATTGGCTATTGGTATTTCTTCTACAGATATCCTTTGTCCTTTTTTTGTCTTTATGGATTTATTGGACTATTTATTTTTTATTTTTGAGACCGAATCTCGCTCTATCACCCAGGCTGGAGTGCAGTGGCACAGTCTTGGCTCACTGCAACCTGTGCCTCCCAGGTTCAAGCGATTCTCCTGCCTCAGCTTCCCATGGAGCTGGGATTATAGGCGCCCGCTACCACGGCCAATTAATTTTTGTGTTTTTGGTAGAAGTGGGGTTTTACCATGTTGGCCAGGCTGGTCTCGAACTCCAGACCTCAAGTGATCTGCGTGCCTCAACCTCCCAAACTGCTGGGATTATAGGCGTGAGCCACCACACCCAGTTTATTGAACTATTTATTATCTGTATTATGTCTGCTAACCCTGTTATCAGAAATGCTGAAAATATTTTCCATCAGTTTGCCACTTCTCTTCTAACTTTCTTTTGCTTTTTGTATTCACACAGAAGTTTTTGCTGTGTGTAGTCAAATCTGTTGTGTTTTCATTTCTGACTTCCGGGTTTCATGTCTCGTTTAGGAAGGCTGAGGCATTTACTGTTTACAAGCCACTTTCATTTCCATTTTCTCATACAGGCCTGGGTCACAAGCGATCAGTGAAGTGCATATCTCTATTGTATAGATAAGAAAAAGGAAGGTCAAGGAGGGTTAGTGACTTAGTTCACACAGCTACTTTGGGGAAGGCTCAGAGCCAGAATCTGAATTTTCTGAGTCGAAGGCCTAGGTAGCTGGGTGCCACTCCCCACTACCTGGATTGTCTGGCCAATACCATTCCCTGTGCCCCTTGGAGCATTTCTGACAGGTCACCTGCATCCACCTGTTGTGGGAAGCAGTTAGCCCATGCTTCCCTATCTGGGCCAGATCTGCCTCCCTGTGACAGCTACCTGTTGCTCTGGACCCTCAGGCAGCTCTCTTCCCTGTTCCTTGACAGGCCTCCAGTGATGTAGACAGCCCTTGTGGTCCCGAAGGTACTAGTTCTCCAGGTTGAGCACTCTGGTTTCTTAGTAGTCTTTCCTGGGACACGGTCTCCAGGCACATCTGGCCTCCCTCACTCTCATCAGATCAACAACATGCAAGGTCATCAATGTGACATTAACTTCTTAAAGTCCAACACATTCGGAGGCAAGCCCCTAAGTGTTGTAACGTAAGCACAATCAGATGGCGCTGGGGAACAGAAGATGGAGAGTCTGCGAGGTCTTCCAGATCAGTGGCATTGGAGCTGGGCCTTGAAGGAGGAGCAGCAACCCTTCAGGCAGAAAGGAGATCCCAGGAGAAGGAATAGCATGGGGGCAGAGAGGGTGAAAAATCAGGACTCTCTGGGGCCAACCAGAGTGTGAAGGAATGGAGTGGAGATGGGAGTAGAAAGGGGGTGAGGTTCAAGTGCTGAGAGTCCCTGACCACCCGGCAGGGTGCCCGGGTTTGATCCTATAGGCCACGGGTCCTTAATGGCCTGGAGGCCTCTGGAGGGGTGCACCTCCAAGTGCACTTCAGGGACCCCAGCCTCAGAATCACAGGGGTAACTATTAAAATGAAGATTGCAGGACCATCCCAGACCTGCTGACTTAGGGGTAGGAGGCGGGTACCTGCACAGGTAACAAGCTCTCTAGTGGATGCAAAGTTTGTGTGTGATCTTGCCTAGCTTTCATGCAATTCTCACCAAGTCCCTGACCCAGGCTGGCAGAGACCCCTCTCTGGTGGAACATGTTTAGGTAGAGGAGGGGTATAACCAGCAAGAGAGGTGGAGGCTACAGTGGTCCTGAGGGATGGGCTAGGCCACCTTGGCCGGACCTGTCTCTGTCCCCAGGATCAAAGGATGCTGCTTGTCGTGTCATTTCTATCCATCCAGCTAACTCCTATAGCTCCTTCAGACTCGCCGCCTCCTGGAAGCCTCCCTGTTCCTGCCAGATGGGCAGGTATCCTTATTATGCATCCCAGGCCTTTTGGGTTTAGCCGCATCCCAGCATTTTCCTTGCATGGCAGGCTTCAAAGGTTTATCAGGTGCCCACTACGTGGAAGGCAGCATGGCCAATGCTCTTTGGAATTTTCTCATTGAATCCTCAACTCTAGAGGTAGGTATGGTTATTATCCCTGTTTTACTGAAGAGCAAACCAAGGCTCAGAGAAGTTAAGTCACTTTCCCAAGATCACCAGCTAGTGAGGGCATTTCTGCCTCCTGTGGTACAGGTATACCTGACCATTCTGATCCACTGATTTCAGATGTATGAAGAGTGAATGAGTTAATGAATGAATGCTTTATCCCAAAGTCCTGTGAGCTGGAAGGTATTCTGTCCTCCTGGAAAAACGGCACCTAGTGGCCTAATCCTTTCTCTTTTTTCCATTCATTCTTTTTTTTTTTTTTTTTTTTTAAGGACTTTCATTCTGTCACCCAGGCTGGAGTGTGGTGGAGTGATCTCGGCTCACGGCTCACTGCAACCTCCACCTCCTGGGTTCAAGTGATTCTCCTGCCTCAGCCTCCTGAGTAGCTGGGACTATAGGCACCCACCACCACGCCCAGCTAATTTTTAAATTTCTTTTCTTTCTTTCTTTTTTTTTTTTTTTTGAGACAGAGTCTCGCTGTGTCTCCCAGACTGGAGTGCAGTGGCCCACACTCGGCTAATTTTTTGTATTTTTAGTAGAGACAGGGTTTCACCATGTTAGCCAGGATGGTCTCGATCTCCTGACCTTGTCATCTACCCGTCTTGGCTTCCCAAAGTGCTGGGATTACAGGCATGAGCCACTACACCTGGCAATTTTTAAATATTTTTAACAGAGGCTGGGTGAAGTGACTTACATCTATAATCCCAGCACTTTGAGAGGCTGAGGTGGTTGGATCAGGAAGTCAGGAGATAGAGACCGGCCTGGCTAACACAGTGAAGCCCCATCTCTCCTAAAAATACAAAACATTAGCCAGGCATGGTGGCAGGCAGCTGTAATCTCATCTGCTTGGGAGGCTGAGACAGGAGAATCACTTGAACCCAGGAGGCAGAGGTTGCAGTGAGCCAAGATCGTGCCACTGCACTCCAGCCTGGGTGACAGAGCGAGACTCCATCTTAAAAATATATATATATATATTTTTAATAGAGACAGTGTTACCATGTTGGCCAGGCTGGTCTCAAACACCTGACCTCAAGTTATCTGCCTGTTTTGGCCTCCCGAAGTGCTGGGGTTACAGATGTGAGCCACCACACCTGGCCTCTTTTTTTTTTCTTTTTCCCTTTTTTTATAGGCAAGTCTCATTCTGTTGCCAAGCTAGAGTACAGTGTCAGAATTATAGCTCACTGAAGCCTCAAACTCCTGGGCTCAAGCTATCCTCTTGCCTCAGCCTCCTGAGTAGTTAGGACTACAGGCCCACACCACCCACCTGGCTAATTTTCTATTTCTTTTTGTTGAGACAGGGTCTCTCTGTGTTGCCCCAGCTGGTCTCAAACTCCTCCTGGCGTCAATTGATCCTCCTGCCTTGGCTTCCCAAAGGGCTGGGATTACATGTGTGAGCCACCACACTGGACTCCCTAATATTTTCTGAGTGCTATTTATATGCCAGGCACCACAGCAGGCTCCTTCCATATTTATCTAATTTAATGTTTTTAACACAAGAGGTTGATTCTATTAATTATCGCCATTTTGCCGATGAGGAAACCAAGGCTCAGAGAGGTTAGTTCCCTTGCCCAAGGTCCCAGAGCCAGGAAATGACAGATCTGAGACTGGAAGCAGGCAGCCTGGCTGCAGAGCCTATGCTAATGACCAGCACACTGCACAGGGCAATCCTGACCTCCCCCAGCAGTGGGTGTGCTGACCGTTAGTGGGCATGGAGTGGGGAAGTGCCGTGGGACTCACTAGGGGTAAACCCTGACTGAGGAAGCCTTGGTGATGCTGCTGGCAAGGTGACAAACAAGAATCCCAAATTGACATTACCCCTTCCCGTGGCAGAGGAACTTTGAGAAGAGTTTGCATGACTGCCCAAGGATTAGGAAATTCTGAAGTAAATGTGTGGGCCATGTCACCCTTCACATACTGAAGGCCTAGTCTTCATCTCCCTGCCTGACTCATGGACCCAGGAACCTCCAGACCCCAGGTCAAGGACAGCTTAGCCCCCACCCTCCTGCCTAGTCAACCCCAGCTGCAGCCCATGACCTGGTACCCAGGAGGTTCCCCACCAGAGAGTGGAGTGGGCCCAGGCTAGGAGCCAGGGACTCAGACAGAATAATGGCAGTTTGGCAGCTGGTTCCTCTTTGATCCCAGACCGAAAAGATTTGACCACACCTATTTCTAGACCTGAGAATTGAGCTCTAGTGTCTAAATTGGAGTACTATGTGGTATTTGCTCCCATTACTATTCCAGCTCCACAGAGCAGATCGAGGCCATCCCCTCTAGCAGGGCTTACAGGGGCCTTTGCCATCTGATCTCGGCCTCTTCTCTCTCCATCCACCCTCCGTGCTGTACGGAACACTTGCAGCTCCTGCAGCTCCTGCAGCTCCTGCATACACCCCCACACTCTTTCTTCCTGTTCCACATACTTCCGCTTCCACCTGGTGCCTCCCTTTGCCGGACTGAGTGCCTGTCTTATCGTCTCTTGTGGCTCCCTGAGCTTCCTGGTACTTCTCACTGTCAACACAAGCACAGTTATGAGAGTGGTTATTGGTGTGATGTCATTCTGACCCCCTCGTTCTGCAGCAGGAGTTTCCTGGTAGGGCCAGTCACCCTTCTGGTCTTCTTTATGCCCTCCACACCTGGCCCTGACTGGCAGATGAGTGCTCAGTCAATGCTAGACGCATGAAGAAACGTGTAAACAATCCACTGAATGAATGAATATATGAAGAGCAAGTAGAAGCTCTCCACCCTCCAAAAGCAATTCATTCAGCAAATGCTTCATGTGTCAGGCCTTGTTCTGGGCCCAGGAAGGCCAAGGCTCAGAGCACTTTCCTGCATGCAGGGACCTCACCGCCTGGGTGGGAGGTAAGGCAAGTAGCTAAGTGGTATTATACAGTGCAGCTGATAATACCTGACATCTATGGACATTAACATGATTTATCATCCAATTTGGAACCTTTGAGACTGGAAGGGGTGCTATTAATAATTGCATTAACACAGGGGCATGAAGAAGGACTGTTCTGGGTCATCCTGTCCATTGAGCTCACTCTTCATGCCAGTCTGTGGACTGAGCTGTTTGCACAGATCACCTCACTGATCCTTCCAGCCACCTTAGGGGAAAGCTGTAATTACTCCATGTTACAGATGAAGAAAGACAGGCTCAAAGATGGTAAGTGACCTGCCCAGAGTTACACTAAGTGGCAGAGCTGGGTTTTGAACCCAGGAACCCAGAGCCAGAGCCCACATGTTCAACCGCTGACCTTCATCAATAGCGGGGGCTCTCAGGAAGATCGAGGGTAAAGGGGAACAGCCTAGGCTTTGGAGCCAGATAGACCAGGAATTCATTCCCCACTCCTAACCACAGCCAGGTCCCTGGCCTCTCAAGGCCTTGTTTCTTCATATGTGAAGTGGA
>NW_012102943.1:1994549-2054901 GCF_000951045.1 Mandrillus leucophaeus | reverse complement strand
CCATGTCACCCTTCACATACTGAAGGCCTAGTCTTCATCTCCCTGCCTGACTCATGGACCCAGGAACCTCCAGACCCCAGGTCAAGGACAGCTTAGCCCCCACCCTCCTGCCTAGTCAACCCCAGCTGCAGCCCATGACCTGGTACCCAGGAGGTTCCCCACCAGAGAGTGGAGTGGGCCCAGGCTAGGAGCCAGGGACTCAGACAGAATAATGGCAGTTTGGCAGCTGGTTCCTCTTTGATCCCAGACCGAAAAGGTTTGACCACACCTATTTCTAGACCTGAGAATTGAGCTCTAGTGTCTAAATTGGAGTACTATGTGGTATTTGCTCCCATTACTATTCCAGCTCCACAGAGCAGATCGAGGC
The DNA here is from genome assembly GCF_000951045.1 of Mandrillus leucophaeus. Taxonomy (NCBI): domain Eukaryota; kingdom Metazoa; phylum Chordata; class Mammalia; order Primates; family Cercopithecidae; genus Mandrillus; species Mandrillus leucophaeus. The sequence continues at coordinate 2,054,534 of NW_012102943.1, read as the reverse complement.
CATCCCCTCTAGCAGGGCTTACAGGGGCCTTTGCCATCTGATCTCGGCCTCTTCTCTCTCCATCCACCCTCCGTGCTGTACGGAACACTTGCAGCTCCTGCAGCTCCTGCAGCTCCTGCATACACCCCCACACTCTTTCTTCCTGTTCCACATACTTCCGCTTCCACCTGGTGCCTCCCTTTGCCGGACTGAGTGCCTGTCTTATCGTCTCTTGTGGCTCCCTGAGCTTCCTGGTACTTCTCACTGTCAACACAAGCACAGTTATGAGAGTGGTTATTGGTGTGATGTCATTCTGACCCCCTCGTTCTGCAGCAGGAGTTTCCTGGTAGGGCCAGTCACCCTTCTGGTCTTCTTTATGCCCTCCACACCTGGCCCTGACTGGCAGATGAGTGCTCAGTCAATGCTAGACGCATGAAGAAACGTGTAAACAATCCACTGAATGAATGAATATATGAAGAGCAAGTAGAAGCTCTCCACCCTCCAAAAGCAATTCATTCAGCAAATGCTTCATGTGTCAGGCCTTGTTCTGGGCCCAGGAAGGCCAAGGCTCAGAGCACTTTCCTGCATGCAGGGACCTCACCGCCTGGGTGGGAGGTAAGGCAAGTAGCTAAGTGGTATTATACAGTGCAGCTGATAATACCTGACATCTATGGACATTAACATGATTTATCATCCAATTTGGAACCTTTGAGACTGGAAGGGGTGCTATTAATAATTGCATTAACACAGGGGCATGAAGAAGGACTGTTCTGGGTCATCCTGTCCATTGAGCTCACTCTTCATGCCAGTCTGTGGACTGAGCTGTTTGCACAGATCACCTCACTGATCCTTCCAGCCACCTTAGGGGAAAGCTGTAATTACTCCATGTTACAGATGAAGAAAGACAGGCTCAAAGATGGTAAGTGACCTGCCCAGAGTTACACTAAGTGGCAGAGCTGGGTTTTGAACCCAGGAACCCAGAGCCAGAGCCCACATGTTCAACCGCTGACCTTCATCAATAGCGGGGGCTCTCAGGAAGATCGAGGGTAAAGGGGAACAGCCTAGGCTTTGGAGCCAGATAGACCAGGAATTCATTCCCCACTCCTAACCACAGCCAGGTCCCTGGCCTCTCAAGGCCTTGTTTCTTCATATGTGAAGTGGAGAAGGGGCTATTGACTCAGATCCAGTGAGACAATGATGCAGGTGAAGGGCATGCAACAGATATTTCTCAATCACTGTCCCTGGCCCTGGGGACATGGTGGTGAACAGGTTGGGTGTGGTCCCTCCCCTCTGCAGCTCACAGCCTATTGCCAGAGTCAGGAGAGGAACCAGGCCACAGGGGGAGTTGCAAGATGTCCTGGGACCACAGGAGAGAAGAGTCGAGGAAGGCCCTAACTGAGCTGAGAGGGAGTGAGAAGGGTGAGGAGTTGGGGGAGAGATAGAGGGAGGAGGAAGGAATGTTCCAAGAAGGAGAAACAGCACAGTAAAGGCCTGGAGGCATAAGAGTGCAAGGGTATGGGAGGCAAAGAATGCGGAACAGATGTGAGGGCCCATAAGAGGCACAGAGGAAGGAATGCAAAGAGAAACCACTTTCAGCTCAGGAATCAGGAAAGCTTCTTGGAGAAAGTAGCTTTTGCTAGGCTAGAAACTTAAGCAAGACTTTGACCTTCAGCTGTAAAAGACTAGGCATTCTAGGTGGTGATGGCAGCACCAAAAAAGGGTGCAAAGGTCAGGAAGCTAGTGGCCCACCAGGGTGGATGGGTCTTGGAGGGCAGATGTGGGAGAGGCAGTAGGAGAGGTTGGAATCAGATCAGGGAGGACCTTAAAGATTCCATGAAGGAGTCTCAACTTTGTTGGGCCGTGGGGAGCCACTGAAGATGTTTGAGTGAGGGAGCACCAAGACCATCACTATGCTTCAGGAAGATCAAGAATGAAGAAGAAAAATTTTCGGATGTGGCAGCTTCCCTCTTGTCTCTTCAGAGGGGGAAACAAGGACTTAGAATTCTGTGATTTTCCAGAAACTGTGTTACTTCCCCATGTTTGTGACTTTTCTAGTTCCTGCAGTGAAGACCCACAAAATCTAAAACCAGAGACTGTGGATCTGCAAAGGGGAGTTGGGCAAGGGCAGCCGGCTGTGAAGCCCGGCAGGAGAAGGAGAGGAGCCCTGAGTGGGTGGGGGGTGGGAGCTGCTGGAGAGGGCAGACCCGTATGCCAAGAACATGTGGGTGAGGGAAGAGCCAGCTGGGAGGGGGTGGTACAGGGAGACAGTTTGGCTTCTGTGATGTCCCCAGTTCCCTGCCCCAGGCCAACGGCCCCTCGCCAGACCCCTACACAGCCATGGCAGATTTTCTTCTGAGCTGTGGGAAACTCTCATGGCCCAGAGTGGCCCCAGAACCCCATCCCAAGGAGGAGCCCCCCCAGGAAATCCCAGAAGCCACATTCTGTGTGGGCAGTTGGCCCCTGACCCCAGGGCTCAGCCTGCTGGCCACTCTGAGATCTGGAACTGGACCTAGACACCCCCGGGGAAGGTAGCAGCAGGGAGGCTGGCAGGCAAGAGCCTCCCTGTGGTGACTGTAGCCAAGTCACTTGATGGCTCTGAGCCTCAACTTCGTCATCTGGAGGCTCCTCTCACAGGCTAATTGTGAGGATCAGATGGGACCACTGATAGTAGCACACCACTCACCATGAGGGACTGGGGCAGAGCAGGGTGGCGAGGGAAGGCTGGGTTTCCCGATGGGTGGGATGCCCTGTCTAGACGTGGGGTGATGGCTTAGTAGAGCTGCAGCAGCACTGAATTGCACTGTGGGAAGCTTCCTGCCTTGCCAAGCCCTCTTGGTGGTTCTGGTTATGCCAAGGAGAATGTTTCAACTTGGCACATTTCTGTCTTCAACTCTTTTCTGTCACCCACTTATGACTTCTCTCAATAAACCAAAGAGGCTCCATATTTCCTCCACCAGTCCAGAGCACTTAGCTAGAATTAAATAACGTTGTTTCTGTTGTTTGTGTTTGATTTTCTTAGCCACCCAGAGCACTATGACATGTATTTTAAAGGGAATTTTTAGACTTCAGTAACATTTTAAATGTTTATTCTCTTTACTCAACAACTCAGTGTCTAGGAATTTATGCTATGGAAACAAATACTTAAATATGCAAAAACAAATATATTTTATATATAATAGCCATTGTAGCATAACTTATAACTCTAAAAAATGGGAAATAGTCCAAATGCCCCTCAGTAGGAGATTGGTGTTAAAAATACAGTGAACCCCAAGTTTCTCTTCAAAGAATCAGTATGTCAGTATGTTCAGCTCTTATTCTTTGATTCTCCATTTTAAAGTTTAACTGCCTGCATCTCTTCGCCCCCTTCTTCTAGTTTCGGTAAACAACTTTCCCACTGTCCTAATCAGTAGTTCACATCTGTTCCCCTGGTCACCTGCTTTGACCTGAGTCACCTGCTCCGTCCCGACTCATCCCGAGCCACCTGTTCTGCATCCACCCTTCCCACTAAACTACTCACCCCGGCACTCCAGCTTGTACTCCTGCTCCTTTTTTCAAATAGCCAATCGGAATTAGCTTAGACTATGTGGTCCAACCGTAGCCAATAGGGGAACAACGCAGCAGTAGAGGCTACCTGTGTCAGGAACAAGAACCGCTTCCCTTCCCCTGTCCAGGTGTGCTCCCACCATTGTTCCATCTGCCAGGAGCACCCTTTCTGCAGAAAGTAAAAATTGCCTTGCTGAGGAAATTAAATTTATATTCGAGTGCTATTTCTTTGTGGCACTGGGGAACAAGCATTTTGCATTTCTAACATTAGTTAAATAATGTCTGGCACAGGCTTGCTTTTAAACTATGTGCATCTCTCAAAATGAATGAATTAATATCTGTATTTCCCATGGACCTGTGAGTATGCCCATGATGTACTGTTAAGTGAAAAACAAAAAGTTGCACAATGGTAGTGGGAGTTTTGTTGAAGATTATAGTTATATTCTATGTAGATAGGTACAGATACAAATATTAGTATGATACAAAGAAAAAAACTTTGAAAAATATAACTAAACTATAGTGAGAGGCAGAATTTCAACAAGATAAATTTGTACACACAGAGTTGCTGAATAAAGAGAATAAAGACTTCAAGTGTTACTGCATTTAACATATAAAAATACACAAAGACCTCCTCTTTCTATATTATGTATTTTGGTAATGGATTTTTAAATACAGGCATATATGACATAAATACTTGTATCAAGTTTTTTGGTTTTTTTTTTTTTTGTCAGATCACAGGGCTTTATTAAGATGGAATCACCGCTAATTACATAGAAGCCACTTGCCTAAGCCAGCATCCATGAGGTTCACGTGAACTTATGGTTGCACAAATTAGAAACAAAAGGCATATTCAAAGACAGAAGGAAATATCCTGAGGCTCAATAAAAATAAATTTTAATTGTAAAACCGAACATTATAACTAAAATAAGAGGGGCCTGTTAGAGACGGTGCCCTAATTCAAAGAAGGGACTTGAATGGGAGCTGTGAGGCCCTCCTCAGCGGCAGGTCAGGGCCCCGGCAGAAATAGCTCTTTTGAGTCTTTCCCTCTTTTTCCAGGAACAAGAACCCCGGCCGTGAGTGGGGTGGCGGAAGAATTGTGCAGTCCAAGTGGCTCATCTGTCTGGGAGGAAAATCCCAGCTCACCCGTCTTCCCTGGGCCCGCCTGAGGGGAGAGATGGGGAGGCAGGAGCCCAGCAGGGGCTGACCTGTGGTTACCCCAGACCCTGCCTGCCCTCTGCACAGGAGCCTGAGAGGCCCAAGCCCTCCCACAAATTAGTTGTTGTTATTTTTCTCTGGCTTTCGGATGATGTTAGCTCTCCTTTCTCATCCATCCCTTTCCTATCCTTTCTCTTGGGGAAACACAGCAGCAGAAGGTCTGGAGATAGAAGACAGGAGTTCTGTCGCAGGCTTCCTCAGTTCCCGGCTCTGCAACCTTGGGTGGGCCCTCTACCTCCCTGAGTGCTGACTTGGGAGTCAGTCTGACCTGGGCTCCTCCCCCATCCCTGCCACACCGACCAGATGATCTTGGGCAAGTCACTTCAAAACCTCCCTGAATGCACATTTGATTTGATTTGCATGCAAATCAAAATTGTGAAAATAAAATAAAATTTCAGGACCTCCCCAGTTGATTCTGCCAATGGGAAAAGTTAAGCCCTGGAAATGGAGTCACGTCACAGGACTGCTCTCTGACCATTGCCTCCTGGCTTTTGTGTTGAGAATGTTATACTTTAACCAGGCTCCCCATTCTTTATTCAAACCTGGACTAAATGACACGCTGACGATCTTTACCTCTTTACACATGAGTGTTAAGCAGCCCCCTTAAAGTGTAGTCAATAGTAGCCAGTCCAATCTTGTATCTCTACGTTAACCTGTGTGTGGAAAATGTAATTGTGTTGCCTGCTCCTGTGTTTGGCTATATAAACCATCCTCACCTTGCCACACACAGGGAAGCACTGATCACCATTCTCTGGTTTTCCTGTTTCCTGATGACTACCCTCACACTTTGCCCTTGAATAAACTTCTTTAACTAGAAAAACAAAAACAAAACGAAACAAAACAGCAACAGCTTGGACTGGTGTCTTATCTGTAACATGGGATAATAGTAGGACTCAGGTCACTGGGTTGATGGGAAGGTAAAATGTGCAAATGTGTGTGAAGCAACCAGATAGCCCTGGGGCGTAATAACTGTTGGATAGTAGTAGCCAGATTTTTATCATCCTTTGTCTTAGTGTGGCATCTAGCTCCATTTAGCCCTGGGGAAATTGAAGCCTGATGTGGTGTAATCCACTCAAGTTCCCATAAAGAGCAGGCCTGAGACACAGGGAGCTGAGATCTTCTGACCTCCAGATAGAGGCTTTTGTATCAGCAAAGATAATCCCTGTCTGGAATGTGGGCTATTTTCTTTACAGGGCAGATCTGGGTATCACCTCATTCAACTCCTGCCACAGCTAGAAGAGAAGTCACAGGCACTGGGTGTTTTCTGAAGCCAGGACCCCTGGGACGGTGGGCTTTGCATGGCCAACACTTATAGCCATCAGGTATTTTCCCTGGTGTGGCTCAGCTGCCCCTGAGTTGGCGGCTGGGCCTGTGAGTCAGAACTGTCCCATGGCTTCATTCCTTTCCCCACTTGAAGCCACAGCCCCAGACTCCTAGAGGCAGTCCAGGGAGGCCTGTGGTTCCAAAATGAGGTCCTTCCCCCCACCGCTCTAATGGAGATGCCCTTTCCCCAGCTCAGAGGGATCAAGGGAGGAGCTAAGGACACACAGTGATGGACCTCAGGCTGACACCCAGTCCACCTCAAGTGAGCCAAGTACAAGACTCTGGGCCCCGGTGGGAGGGCCACAAATCCCTGCCTGGGCCCGAGACCCCTTGCACTCTGCCCCCTGCCCCCAGTAGCCCTATTGCCCCGGCCCTGTGTTCCTGTCAGGGTCCCACAGGCCGGGGTCCCACAGGCTCGGCAGGAGAGCCTATGACTCATGCGGGCCCCACAGTCCCTGAGCTGCTGCAGCCATGAGGAGTCTGGGTCCTGCAGGTGGATACCCTCTGCCCTCAAAGCCACAGCCTGGTCACCACCCTCTTCCCTCCCCTGTCCTTACCCTGGCTGCAGTTCTCCGCTTCCTCTCTTCCTCTTCCTCTTCTCTCTTCTCCGCCTTCTCCTCACTTCATGCTCTCACGCTTTTGGACACTCTGTCTGCCCTTCTCCTACCTGGGGCCTGACCATGACTCACCTGGACCTGGAATCTGGGCTCTAGCAGCTGCCTGTCACGGAGCACACTGGCCTCAATCCGGGCCTGTGGGCGGAGTGGAGGGGAGGGTGTCCCAGCTGATAGCCAAAGCCAAAGCACATGGTGGGGGCAGTGGGGCGCCTCAGCACCAGAGCCTGGGAGCAGCCCCGCAGCCCCACACCCTCCTGCCCGACTCAAGGCCAGGCTCTGCGGAGCCAGAAAAGCCTGTTCGCTTTCCACCTTGGGAAACCAAGCCCAAGGTCTAGGCCACCCAGCTTCTGGAGAGGGGTGGGAGAGTGAAAATCCCCACTTAACAGATGAATGAAATGAGACTCAGAGCTGAAGGGATCTGTCTGGGGATCTGCGTCTGGTTGAGCCCCATGTGCCCCACTCCACACTCCCCACGGACAGGAACCCAAACCCAAGAGACACTACAAAGTCTGTGAGTGAGAAGCACCAGGTTTAATATTAAAATCTTTCCCTTAAAAAAAGTACACAGATAGAAAAACTTAACAGCATACAAAATAGCACTTCTGCTGTATAAATGTGAGTTAACGTGAGTCCTAAAAATATTTGTAAACCTAGGTGATTATATCTTTGGTACCGTATTGAGAGCCCACTCTCCCTCCTTGGACCAACTTTGGGGATCTCAGGGAAGTAAGGTGCCAACCTGCAATGCAGGGCTGGTGCCCTTCCTGCACCCCCTTCCCAACCCTCCCCGTGCTGGGACGTCTTGGCTACAACCCTGACTCCCCTGGCACCTCCAATGCTCACTGGGCTGGGGATAATGAGATGTCACTGCTAGGTCTGGGCAGTGACAAAACCATACCCCCACGGAGTGCTGCCTCAGGGATGGGGCAGCTGGTGGTTGAGGAGGAAACCTCCAAAGCGCCCACCTCTCACATCCTTCTTGGAGTACCCATCTGAAGCTTCTTGTCCTTTACAAGACATAACTGACGCAGACCTCGGCGCAGGTGCTGGAGTGGTGGGCTGCAGGAGGTGATCTCATTTGCCCTCTGTCTCTTTTGCCCGGGATACCCTCAGAGGTCATCGGGGGTAGTGAAAGAGGTCCCGTGGTCTTCCCATGTCCCTGGGGCAGCTGCTGGGGGCTTTCCAAGACACCGGCTGTCACTCTTAAGTCAAGGCCTGGACAGCTGCGTTCTTGAGACTTGCTGGAGGCCTGGGGAAGGGGCATGGTTCCTGTGTCCCCAGAGTGTGATGTGTGATCTGGAATCTCCCAGGAGCCCAGCTGACCCCCCAGGATGGAAGTTTAGGGTATATGACCTTGCTTCATCTGGACAAATGTGCAACCACCTGGAATATTCTAGAATGTTAGTGCTGGCAAGGCACTTGGAGTTAATAAGTCCGACTTGTTCATTTTTTCAAGGGGAAAACTGAGGCCCAGAGAGGGTGAGGGATTCCTCCAAAGTCTCATAGCAGATCCAGTGCAGAGCCAGGGCCATATATTGGAACACACATGTGGCCACTCCACACTGGCACATTTACATTCTCATCACAGATGCGGGGCCCGTCTGGCCTTCCAGACTCTGGTGGATGGATTAAGACTGAGGGTGATAAAGAAAAAGCTCCAGGACTGATGGGCCTGAAGGACAGGGACACGGGCACTTGCTATGGACACATGTGCTCCAAGTGCCCTGGGCAGGGGCTGCAGGCTGGGGGTGTCCTGTACTTGGCTCAGCCTCCAGCATTAATTAGGCTGCCTAATGGCCCCAGACCAGCTTGGGCCAGGGAAAGCAGGGACTGGCATCATAGGGAGGAGACTGGCTTTCTTCTGGATAAGGCAACACTGCCCAAGGCTAGGCCCCAGCTCAGGCAGCAGCTAGGGATGCTAGGGTCCCTTCCCTAGCTCCTGGGTGGATAAAAGTGCGAGGAGAGAGCTATGATTCCTTGAGGGGTAGCTGGCTGAACAGAAAAAAGTTAATTTACCACCTCAATAACCCCAAGAATCTTTCCAGGGAGGGATTCGACCTCCCTACCTATCAGCCAGGGAGAGAATCCTAGATTCTGGGCATCAAGCCCAACTTTACCATCTTACATATGGGAAAACGGAGTCCCCTGGGCGGAACCCTGGCTCAGAGTCAGTTAGCCTCCCTGGAGGCACAGGGCTGGTCGTGGCCCCTGCAGTTTTCTTGCCTCCTAAGCCAGCCCCAGGGTTTGGGGCACAACACGTCAGGAGCAGAAAGCTTCCAGAAGGGGACAGCTGATAAGGGCAGCCTGGCTGACAGGAGGCCCGGCCAGGCCAGGAGGTGCTGGGTGCTGGCAGAGGGGAAGCTTTGGGCAGGGCAGGGTGGGGGCCAGCCCCCTACAGGAAGCTGTCCTCTGCTTCCGCTCGAGGCGCGGGGCACCCTGAATCCGGCAGCTGTTCCAGCTCTGGCTCTGGTTCCACCTGGCGCTCAAGCTGGGGCTCTGGCTCTGGTTCCTCCTGGGGCTCCAGAGGGCTGTCACAGGAGATGGTCGAGGAGGTGTTGACTTCATTCAGGGTGGAGCTAGAGGAAGGAGGCAGTGAGTGACAGGCTAGGAAGGAGCTCAGGAGGATTACAGCAGCAGTCATGAAGAGCCTTCGGTGTGTCTGCCCCTGCACCATGGGCTTCACACACTCTGGCTCATTTAACTCTTGTGAAAACTACGCAAGGCCTGCACCGTGAGGAAAGTGTGGCTCAGAGAGGTTATGTCACTGCCCCACTTCACACAGCAGGGAAGTGCAGGAGCTGGAACTTCGGAGCAGGGTTGGCTGGCTCCAAAGCTCATTTCTCACCCACCAGCATCTGCCTCCTCTGCACCCCTAAAGGTGTATGCTATCTCATTTAATCCTTGCAATGACCGCCTAATAGAAGTACTTTTACTGTTCATATTTTATAGAAGAGGACACCGGCCGAGTGCGGTGGCTCACGCCTGTAATCCCAGCACTTTGGGAGGCCGAGGCGGGTAGATCACCTGAGGTCAGGGGTTCGAGACCAGCCTCAACACGGAGAAACCCCGTCTCTACTAAAAATACAAAATTAGCTGGGTGTGGTGCTGCATGCCTGTAATTCTAGCTACTCGAGAGGCTGAGGCAGGAGAACTGCTTGAACCGGGGGGCGGAGGTTGCGGTGAGCCGAGATCGCACCACTGCACTCCAGCCTGGGCAAGAAGAGTGCAACTCCATCTCAAAAAAAAAAAAAGAAGAAGAAGAGGACACCAATGTTTACACAGTGAAGCAGCTTGTCTGAGGGCACAAAACAAGGCGAGCATTCACACCTCAAGCTATGGGAGAGCTGCACTTCACTCCTCTGCTTTCACACCTCAAGCTGTGGGAGAGCTGCACTTCACTCCTCTGCGCCATCCACTGGAACTCTTGGATGGTTCGTCTCTTCAACAGTTAGAGCAATGAGGGCCTTTGGGAGCCTTCTAAGGCCTGTGTGCACTCCCGGCACATATGGAGAAACTGAGGCTCTCAGAGGAAAAGCCTTCCCAGGTCTCATAGCGGCTAGTGGCAGAGTTGGGACAGTACCCCAGCCTGGGGCTCCAGCCACTTCACCTTGGGCTGGATCTTGCTTTGGAGGTGGGCATGGCCTCATGAGGAGCCCTTCTCTCCAGTTAAGGGGAGATCCTGTGTGGACATCAAGTCCCCACAACAGCAGGGTCCTCCTAGAAAGCCCCCGCTGAGCTGTAACTTCACCACTTCCCAAGGCAAAAGAAAGCCACAATCTCCTTCCCAATCTGAATTCTGTCCTGAATTCCTGTAGGGGCCTCTGACTCCTGCAACCCTGGAGGCTCTCTCCAGCCCCAGGGCATGGTGCTGAAGAACGGAACATAGGCCTCTGGCTGGCCATGAGTAACAACTGGGGTGCTGGGGATGCTAAGTAGGTTTGCTTCTTCTCCTTGGGGCTAGGACAGGACCTAGAGATGAGAGAGTATAGATAACCTCTGGGGGCTCCCTTAAAGGAAATAGCTACCTTGCAAATAATTCCCAGCCCATACTTTTGTTTTTACTAACCTGCCCTTTCCACCTCAGGGCATCAAAGTTCAAATGAGTTCCATTCTCTCTTCTATTTGTTGTTAGGGATAAGTACTTACCCTAGGTAACTTACCTCTGAGGCAAGCCTGACAGCACGCATGCAGGCAAACACACACACACACAAACACACACACACACACACACACACACACACACACACACACACGCGATATCCTTGGCCCCAGGCCACAGTGGTTACCTGGCTAGGCTGGGGGAACCCTCCAGTGGGCCTTCGTCAGCAACCTCGGGTTTGGGGTCAGGCAGGGGGATGATATAGTCGTTGTCACCCTCATTGGGCTGCACGGCAGTGTAGAGGACGGAGCTGCTGTCCAGGGGAGATCGGAGGCCATGGAACCCGGGCAAGCGGGCCTGGGACCGAAGGATGGCTGGGTGGTCACTCCTCAGAAACTCCTCATCCACCTGCTGGTACTTCTGCTCCCAGGGCAGGGAGAACCAAAGAAACAGGGATGGTCAGGCCACAGTTGCCTTCAGGGATCTTCTAACCTGGCCCATCCCCCTTTGCATAAATAAGCTCCCCGCTGCTCAGAGGGGAAAGGGATTTGCCCAAGCCACACGGCTGAGCTGACCTCCCATCTCACATAGAATCTTACAAGGCATGGTGAGCTCAGGACCACCCAGGGAGGGGCAGTTATCAGAACTGCACCCAGGACTCTAACTCTTCCCCGACTTCAGAGCAGACAGGCACAGGCTCTCATGCTGCCTCAGCCTCCTTCCGCAGGGCCTCAGTTTCCTTGGCTGTGAAGTGGTGATGACCTTACTCCATCTCCCAGGTCCCTGGGACCATCCCCGGGGCGCAGTGGGGGTGAGAAATGGACCCAAGGAAGGAGCTGCCTCTGTGTCAAAGGCGATGTGTATTTCCTCCTCACTCGGAGCCCTGTTGTTGGACGGGGCAGGGTTTCAGGGCCCTGTTGGCTCTTTGGGCCTTGGAGAGACGATCCTATGACAGGATCCAAGTGGTCAGGTGGTTCATGATCATGTAACCTGGGGTTATTCACACTTCTGAAGGAGCCCCATGGTTTGGTATGGATGCAAAGGCCCGAGGGAGGCAGCAGGACAGACAGGGCTCTAGGCCCCCTCCCTGCATCTAATCGATCAGCTTCCATGGAGCTCTGTGCTGCTAAAATAAACTCATAGCGCCAGCCCATCCCCTCCTAGAACCAGCAGGGAAACTGAGGCCCAGAGAGGACAAAGGGTGGTCCCCTAAATGCCAGCCCATCACACAGAGCCTTGTACTTGGTGTCTGACTTCTACACCAGAGCTCTCTGTGCTCCACCCCTACCCTGCCTCAACATACCTTTTTGTAACCTTCGCCCAACAGTCTCTCGAGAAGCAGCACCAGCTGGGAGAAAGGGGGCCGAATCTCAAACTTCTCTTCCCAGCACTTCTGCATGATCTCATAGCTGGGGACGAGGAGAAGGGTCAGGGTCTCTGGCCCAGGGTTCAGGGGACAAGGCAGGGCTGGGGGAGTGGGAGGCTGCTGCCTCTCAGAACAAGGTGAGCCATGGAAAGGAGCTGGGGGGAAGTGGTGGCTGGGTGTATCCAGAGGTCCTGCCTCTGGATATTCCCTTGGGAGGCCCTCTCAGAGCCCCCATTCCACATGGTTCCACAGGTTGACTATGCCTGGGTGAGCACAGGACCCAAACTTGGCCAATCGTTTTCAGTCCTGCAGCTTCTGCGGTCGGTTCTTGATGGCATGTGACCCCACCTGAGCCCTTGAAGGTCAGCTCTGGGACTTTTGCTGACACTATGCAGCAAGCAGTAGGACATGAGGCTGGCACTGCTGGTAGCCATTTGAGCAATGCTGGCCTGAAAATGAGGCCACACAGAGCAAAGCAGAGCTCAGGGCTAGAACAAGAGGTTCCTGATGCCATCCTTTGCACGGCTGGATCCAGTTACACCAAGGCTTTCTAGATCTCTGAGCTAACAAATCTCTCATCTTTGGTTTAAGCCAGTAGAGTTGGATATCTATTGTTTGCAGCACAAAATCCTCCCAAATGCATGAAGCTCCACTCACATCTCGTCGGAGGCATGGGCAGGCTGGGCCATGCGGTAACCCCGTTTGATGGCATTGTAGAACTGCTCATTCATGGGCAGCTCTGGGTAAGGGGTGCCACCTGTTGGGGAGCATAGACAAGAGACACACAGGCTCAGGGCTGGAAAAGTGGCAGGGCACCCTCTTCTACAGGACAAGGAGAGCCATGCTGGCCCTGGTACGGGGGAGGGGGCAGTGGCCCTGGCATTTGGAACTGTGGGCTCCTTCATGGGCTCTGGACAGAGACCGCAACCCTCCCCAGGATAGACAGCCAGAATGTGAGAGCCAAGCAGGCTTTCTGATGTCACTGTTCAAACCCGTCAATACTCACACAGGGAGCTAAAGAGACCCAGAGAGGGCAAAGAATTTGCTAACATCACACAGCAGGGAGAAGGTAGCAGAGCTGGGACCTGAACCAGGATCCCTGTATCAGGGCTTGTCCCATAGCCCCACCAGGCCAGAGGCGTGATTGCTGGAGGTAGACCCCAGGCCAGGATGCTGAGGCCTGGAGGAAGAAGCAAGCGTACCCAAAGTGAAGATCTCCCAGAGCAGGATGCCGAAGGACCACACGTCGCTCAGGGTGGTGTAGAGGCTGTTGAAGATGCTCTCTGGAGCCATCCACTTCAAAGGCAAAAAGGTCTGTAGGGAGGTCAGGATAGGTGCTGAGTGCAGGGAAGGACCTCAGCCCCACTCTGCACCTGGGACAGGAGAAGGGTACCTGGCAGTTCCCACCCACAATCACTTCTCCCTCCCATTCCCTGTGAGGGCCCTGGTCACAGTTCCCATGTCCATCCCAGTGCTGGCCAGAGGACCAGAGGCTGTTTCTTTTCTCACTAGCTGGGGACAAGGCAGCCCCTGTCCCTGGGGAAAATCTCCAGGGTCTGAGTAGTGAAGTGGGGGAGCCAGGGACTTGTCAAGGCACCCCCCAAGCTCTCATCCTGGCTACATTTGATCTCTGGGCCTAGCATCCCTCCATCTGGGGTTTGCTGAAAAGTGGGGAGATGAGAGACAGGCAGAAGGATCATGTTTTAACCAGACCAATCCCAGCTACTGCGTGTGACCTGCTCATCTTTCTTGCCTTGTCACCTGGGCTCCTTCCTCTGCCCACCACTGCTGGAACAACACATTCGGCCTGTTCCCCCCTCCCCCACCCTGGACCCATTACAGCCAGCCCTCCCCACTGCTATACTTGCTCCATGCTCTCCTGGGCGGCTCCCCTTCCTGTCCCTGCACACATAGCTGGGCAGGCACAGCCCACCACCGCTGTCAGGGCAGGCCACGAGGAGCCCCACACAGATATCCTATGATCTGCAGCCACAATGGTCAGGAGGGAAACTGTTCCTGCGGTCACAGACACACGGTGACAGCCCCACAAGGGCCAGGGAAGGTACTCACACTGCCTTTGGAGATGTAATTTGAGTCCCGCATGATGTCTCGAGCCAGGCCAAAGTCACAGATCTTGACCAGCTTGCCCTCGCAGATGAGCACGTTCCTGGCCGCCAGGTCTCGGTGGACGCACTGGGTTTGGGGAGAGGGGAGCTGAGGCCTTAGGGGCAATTGTGGGGAAAGAACCTCCATGTCAAGGGCTTTGGGAAAATGCAACACTGCCCACATGCGAGAGGCCATCCTGGTGTGCGGGTGCTCTTGGAGGATGCTGGCTGACTGGCTGACCCACCTCCCCACAGCCTCCACTGTGCTCTACCACAACCACACGTACGTTCTTGGAGGCCAGGAACTCCATGCCATTGGCCACCTGGTAGCTGAAGCCCACAAGGTCCATGTAGCTTAGCACCGGAGACTCATTGATTAAAGTTGCCCGACAGGTCCTCTCAGGGGCTGGAGGAGAAGCAGAGGGTCACCTGCTATCTTATGTCTCCTTTTGGCCCACAGGACCCCTGCCCTTTGGCTCCTGGGAGACTGAATGTCCAAGACAGGTGGCTACTCATCACCTAGGTCTCCCCTAAAAGGAGAATGATTTCTTAATATCGAACTCAAAGTTCTCCTGCTTTATCAGTGCCCTCATTGGCCAGAAACACTTTTGGCATTAGCTCTTGGGCCACTTTTGCCCAACCCTTGCCTGCCTGCCTCTCAGGGACACTAGACCAGCCTGGGGCCGAAGCTGAGTAGATCACTTTCCCTAGCACTACAAAAGGCCAGGTCCTCCCACATTCCTGCTCTCTCCCTCCCTGTGGGTTCTTTTTTTTTTTTTTTTTTTTGAGACGGAGTCTCACTCTGTAGCCCACGCTGGAGTGCAGTGGCCGGATCTCAGCTCACTGCAAGCTCCGCCTCCCGGGTTCACGCCATTCTCCGGCCTCAGCCTCCCGAGTAGCTGGGACTACAGGCGCTGCCACCTCACCCGGCTATTTTTTGTATTTCTTAGTAGAGACGGGTTAGCCAGGATGGTCTCGATCTCCTGACCTCGTGATCCGCCCATCTCGGCCTCCCAAAGTGCTGGGATTACAGGCTTGAGCCACCGCGCCCAGCCCTCCCTGTGGGTTCCATGCATGTTTCTGGACCCATAAACAGCGGTCCACTACAGAGCAGTTTTTGCCAGGTGGCTAGCCTCAATTTCCACATCTATGAAATGGGCACGAGACTCCCTTCTTCCCAGGGTTTTTGGCAAGGCTGGGCATGTGAAGAGCATCAGCCTGCGTGGGTGTGGGGTACTGTGTCCACCCACCAGAGGGAACGTAGTTATCGTAGGGGGCCATGTAGTTGGAGGACTCGATGTCGGCATATTTGACGTCTCCTTTCATGTCCAGCATGGGCACGTAGTCCACCGACTCGTCCTTGCTCATGTCCATGTAGCCACCGTCGCTCTCCCCAGTCAGGGACACATGGCTGGGGGTAAAGGAGCATCACAGAAGAGCCTGGAGGCTTTGCCTTCCCCTCCCCTCCTGCCCCTTGCCACTCATGAATTTCTTCTCTCACACACTCACTCATCCTTCAGGCTATCCCAATAGGAATGCCCATGGATCGACCCGTTTCAACCAACCTGCTGGGCCAAGCTGGGCACTGAGGCTGCCAAAATGACAGTTAGAACCCACAGAGCTCACACCCAGAGGCGATGACAGCGCCCCAAGGCAAAGGTCACAAGATGGGTGTGTACAGAGGCGCCTTCCTGTGGCCTCCCCAGGGCTACCTGGCCATAGGAGTGCCTGGCTGCAACCCAGCGTGGGCAGCCAGGAGTCACCCCGATACCTATGCCTGTAGCATCAGCTCCCCAAAGGGCTGTGGGGCTCTACACACATGTCTCTACGGGCAGGAAAAAGATGGGAAGGAAATTGATCAAAACATTGGAGAGGGCAGGAGTGAGTTTTACGGTCTTTCACGCTTTTCTGAAGCTACTCTTGTCTTTGTTTTTGTAATCAGCAAAAGAACTAAGAAATGTTCTTTTTGGAAAAGATGAAGAAAGGAGTTGAGCTCCCTAAGGGGCAGTGTGGAGGCTGGTGTGTAGAGGCTGTAGACAGGAACACAGTCTGGAGCACCGCTGCGCAAACTGGGAGCTTGGCTCTCGTCTCACCACAGCCTCTGTCCCTTCCTCCATCACTGCGTGCCCGGGACTGAAGGGCAAACACCCACGACACAGGGATGGCATGTCACATGTGTAGAGGGCTTAGCAGCACAGGGCCTGGCATCACTGTTATTCCCTCATCTGGGGTGGGCCACCTTGTAGAACAGCCCTAGCTCCAGGAGTGATTCTGTTCCCTGCCCTGTCACAGCCTCAGCTTCTCCTCCCGGACAAAGGGAGGGGAAGGAGCGGTGCTCCTCAGGGTATCCCAAAGATTCAGTCCCTGGCCTCCCTCCTGGTACCTGGGCAGGGGGAGCCCAACGGGCAGCGCATTGCTGTAGAGCTCCGCGCTGGGCGGGCGGCGCTTGTCGGAATGGTGCTGCAGGAAAGTGTGCTTGTTGCGGTGCAGGTAGTCCACCAGGTCTCCGTAGCGGCAGTACTCAGTGATGATATAGATGGGTCCTGCGGAGGGACAGGCTCAGGGACAGTCCCTACGGAGGCCTCGGGCGTCTCCTCAAGGCCACGAGGCTAATCAGGGGCTGGATGTGGGAGAGACACTTTGGCATGACGGCTAGGAGGCTTCAGTGCCTTGCAAATCTGGGTTCTTTTCCTGCCTCTGTGGCAGAGAGCAAGGTACTGAGTCTCCCTGAGCCTTACCTTCCCCAGCTGTTAAGTGGGGTAATTAAACCCACCACAAAGCGCTGCCATGAGGATTAATGAGATGACGTCTTTATTGGCTGGGCACGTGGCAACCCCGCAGTGTTGGCTCTTATTGATATGTTTTCAAACTAAAGCTTACTTTGGAGCCCAGTATAGAAAGCAGATAAAGGCCACTGTTTACAATAATCACTTTAGTAGTTAAATTCAACTACAATGCATTTACTTGAAGTCAGTCAGTGAGAACTTGAAGATATCTACGCGAACAAAAATTTTGAAATGAGTGATCATTGCGGACGTGAATAAGTCTATGTACCCAACATACTTCTGTATTTTGTTTTGGTTGCATAATGCTGAGGAAAATCCCAGATCTCACAATAAACAGCTGCAAACGGTGATAACATTTTTTTTTCAGCCTAACTGGCAATCAGAGCTTCAAATAAACACAGTTGGCCACAGAGACTTTCTTCTATGATCAAATAAAGGTAGCTCCCAATTAGCTAGCTGGTGGTCTCCAATGGTGGGCGTATAACGCATCTTAATGTCATGTGAGCTGTTATTTATTGGTTTTCAAAATGTGTTGTAAAAATAAAAGCATCAGCCAACACCATGGTCTGGAAGCTGCTGGGACTGGTGACCCGACTAATCGTTCAGGCGAGAAGGTGTTGTGACGTTGTGAGTTTCTAAACCCCACCGCCCTCTGGGACCGTGCAGTGGGGGCACTGGAGTCGGGGGGCACGGACCCTCCAGCAGGAGTGTGCTGTTGAGTGAGGCCTGAGGAGGCGGTAGGCGGGGCCTGGCCTTGGTGGTGGGCACTTTCCCTGAGTCCTCTGGGGCAGTGGGTTCGGTACCTCCTTTGGTGCAGGCCCCCAACAGGTTGACCACGTTCAGGTGGGGCCCAAGGTGACTCATGATCTTCAGCTCCGACATGAGGGCTTGTTTCTCACTGCTGCGGGCTGTGGCTGAGGAAAATGGGGGCCCCAGGGCAGGCCCAGTTATGGAGGCTCCACGGAGGCCCCATCACAGGAGCCTATTCTGACTCTTCTGCCCCGCCCTGTGCTGCAAGACTCATGCAGCCTGGCGGGGGGTGAGCACCCACACTGTGAGGAGGGGAAGAGGCCAGGGTAGGGGGAGGCAGGCCAAGGAGGCCAGGGTGAGGAACCCTCTTTCCCAAACCAGACTCGGGAGCAGCGCCTGCTGCAGTGTGACGGCCCCTCTTGTGCCTGCTAATCAGCATCAGGCCACCCTGGGAGAGGCTAAGTGTGTGGGGAGGGGCAGGGAGAGGTGAAGGCCCAGATGTGGAGGGCTCCAAGGACTACTCACATTTAAGCATCTTGACGGCCACTTTCATCGTGGCCTGAGAATGGCTCAGGCCATGAGCCGTGGCCTCCACCACCTGCCCAAAGGCCCCAGAGCCGAGGGTGCGTCCTGGTGCAGAGATGATCCCTCAGCTCCTGGCCTACCAGGAAGCTGCACCACTCCCTCCGCTGCCCCCTTCCCCCCGACCCCCGGCCCTGCTGCCACCCTTCCTGCCCAGTGAGGGGAGAGAGCCACTCTCTTAGGTCAACCTAGACATTACTTAAACCACCTTGGACTCAGGGTATTCCCTAAACACACTCCTGCAACCACAATGCCTCCCTGTCTTTCCTGGCATCTCATCTAAGTCCTGCCTGCTTTCTGCCCCATCTTTAATCTCTGGAAAGTTTCTTCCCTCCCCAAGGAAGCACGCTCCTCTGTACCCCCTCAGCTTCCCCAGCCAGACCCGGCCTGCCACTCAGCCTGTCCTCAATTCTTCCACTTTTGTCACATAGGGGCCCCGTCTCACGGGGTCACAGGATCATAGAATCTCAATGCTAGGCAGTTCCTGGGGGATTGTCTTGTCCTCACTATACATAGCAGGAGACAGAGGACCAGAGAAGGCAAGACACCAGCCCTAGGTCTCATAGCTAGTCATGACAAGGCTGGGACCAGACCTCAGAGAGTCTTCCCACCCATCTTGAGTCCCCACACTGCCACCTGAGGCCTCCCAGGACTGACCCAGCACAAGCTGGTCCCGCGGCAGCTCCCACGTGGAGTCATAGGGCAGCTGCATGGGGTCCACGTAGATGTACTCATGGCCATCAGAGCTCACAGACTCAATCACCTTCCATCGGATCTCGTAACGTGGCTTCTGGAGGCCCAACCCCAGGAATTAGTTATCAGAGGGGGCCTTGGGCCTTGAGGCCCATTAGGTCCATCCATCTAGGACACATGGGGCAGGGGACCCTGAGGCCCAGAGAGGGGCAGGGGACCCTGAGGCCCAGAGAGGAGCAGGGGAATATTTGAAATCACACAGCAAGTGCTCAACTGAGCCAAGGTCTTCATGGGCTCGGAGGGAACAGGGACCAAGGGGTCCCAGAGGAGGCTTCAGAACTTGGCAGACTGAGGAGCAACTGGCAGCTGAGGGCCTGGCTCATGAGAACCTCCTCTCCAGCTTCTCTCCCAGCCTTAGATGCTCCTCAGATGGAAGTGGTGGAGCAGGTGACCCCAGAAAGTGACACCAGGTAGGGCACTCGGCTGGATGCGGATGCCCTCCCCATGCTGGGTGAGTCAGAAAGATGTAAGCTTAGAATGTTGACATCTTAGGGTGTTGGAACCACAGGGCTGGAATTTTAGAATGATGGGATCATGAGGTGCTGCAATCCTGATTCAGGAAGCTTAAAATGTTGGAATCACAGAATGGTGAAATCTCAGAGTAGAACACTGAAATTACAGACTAACGCGATCAGAATGCATTTCAGTAGAATCACGGGGTCTCCATGGGTGAGAGCTGGAAAAATCCTGGAGCCCATGCAGTCCACCACAAAGGTCCCATGCTCCATGGCTAGGATGAGAGGCATGGTGCCTCAGCAGGACCCGGGGACTTAGTGACACAGTAGGGGAAGAGAATCCTGGATAGCTTAGGCCCGGCTCAGGTTGGCCCAGACTGCTGGGGGTAGAGGAAGCTCGGACAGCCAGCATCACCCTACATAAGTTCCCACCTGAGTTCCATGCTGAGCCCTGCGTGTGGCCAGATCACGCAGCATTCAAGGAGGGTAGAGGGGTGGAATTCATGCAAAATAGTGATGTGCCAGTCTTCACCCATTAGGCCAGGGAGGGGCTTACCTTCTGCCAAAGCATGATGAGGATGATAAGGGAGATGATGGTGAGGACCACCAGGGCCAGGATGGCTGAGATCACCACCGCCTTGAAGGGCAAAGCTGGAGGCAGAGATGAGAGCAGGCCATGAGCAAACTGGGCAGCTGCCCTCCCCTGACCCCATCTCTGGCATCACAGATCCCTCCGTACACATCCTGTCCAGAATAGAAGCACCCACCTCCCCATTAGCCTGCGGTGTCAGACCCTCAGCCTCTCGCTCTAGGCTGCACGTTCAGACTGTCCTGTAAATACCCCATCCCCTCAGTAACTACCCCCACTCAGATCACTGCTGGCCTCCACATCCCTTCAGCACTGCCAGTCAGTCTGGCCTTGCTGCCAGAACTCTAGACGGGCTACAAATCCTGTTCTGCATTCCAGTCCATTGCCTGGACCTCCCATTAGCCCTGGAGCCCCTGAGGGCTGGGTTTCGGCTTACCTCTCCTCTGAGTCCACACCCTTGCTGGGGCTGCTACAGCTTGGTCAGACTCTATGCCTGACCGAGTGGCCGGTGGACGGAGTGAGTGGCCACTGACGGAGCAATGGCTGAGACCCCCCAGGCTGATGAATCCAGACCTCAGCATGGAGGCTGCCTCCTCTCCACTCCACCCAAAGGGCCCAGTTGGGGTTGGGGTGGTGACGGTAGTTACAAAGTGGGGCTCACACTGGCCCTTACAAGCCTCGAGTCTCCTCCACCCTCAAGGCCTCGGCCTCTTTGCTGTGCTTCCCACTCTACCCATCCACCCCTGCCAGATCCGCCTCTCCCCTACCCTGCCCCACTGGCCACCCATGATGTACCGTGGAACTTATTCCCTCCTCTTCTGTCCCCAATCTGTGCTTCTTTGCTCCCCAGGGAGTCCTGTCCCACCTCCTCCTCCCCATCCATTGCTATAACCTCAGTCCCTAAAACCACACCTGGCACATGGTAGGTACCTGGTACTATTTGTTGAATTACTAAGTGAATGCCATTCTTATGCTTAAAATATTTGGATGCAGGCTGGGCGCAGTGGCTCATGCCTGTAATCCCAGCACTTTGGGAGTCCTAGGAGGGTGGATCACGAAGTCAGGACCAGCCTGGCCAATATGGTGAAACACCGTCTTTACTAAAAATGCAAAAAATAGCTGGGCATGGTGGTGGACTCCTGTAATCCCAGCTATTCAGGAGGCTGAAGCAGGAGAATTGTTTGAACCTGGGGGTGGAGCTTGCAGTGAGCCGAGATCGCACCACTGCACTTCAGCCTGGGCAACAGAGTGAGACTCTGTCTCAAAAACAAACAAACAAACAAAATTTGGATGCTTCACCATGTTATCAGTAAAGGAAAAAGGCCAAAATCCTAAAATGGCACATAAGGCAGAGGCTTCATGACTCTACCTCTTCCCGCTCCAACTTCATCTCTCACCCTTATCCATTCTCTCCATGCCTTCCTCCTCAGGGCCCCAGACCAACATCCCTCTTCTCCTCCCTCCTCCCACTCATCACACATCTCGGTCCTGGGAAGGAAGCCTGCATCTTCTAGGCAACCATCGCTGGAGGCATGAAGGAGCCCTCTTGCAGCCGTCCCAGGCCCTGTGGGCTGGTGCTCAGCTTCCCGCTCAGGCTTTAGTCACACAAAAGTGTCACATCTGCCTTGGCTCAGAGTTGGTCTTCCACTCAGGCTGTCCACACTGTCTGCCCAGATACATACTTGCTCAGAGAATGTGTATGCATGTGTGGAAGCATAGGTGAAATGAGGGGATGAAAGAAGCCCACCCATCCACCACAGGGCAGGGGACAGGAGGCAGCCCTAGACAGGCACGTGCAGGAACACGCCCAAGGACCTGCATACACAGAAACCAAAATGCCTCGCATGGCCTTTGGAGCCCTGCCTGCTCTAGATCTGCCGACCCCTGTAGCTCCATCCCACAGCACTTCCTTCCCCTTTATCTGCCGCCCTTCCAGCCCCTAAGTATCCACACACTCGATCCTCCAGCCAGATTGAGTTGAATTCCTTTCATTTCTAGGAACTCATTTTGCCTCTGGGCTTTTACACAGGCCATTCCCTCTGACTGGGACACCATTCCACACCAGGCTAACTCCTAGTCATTTTTTAGGTTTTGACCTAAAGGTCCCTTTTCTAGAATACTTTCCTGGATCCCATAGCTGGGCATGGGACCCCTTCTCCCTCTAGGCTTTGCCCCTAATGTGGTGATCCTGGGGGAAATTGCCAAGTTCCTTGTCTGCCTTCTCTCTCTGGACTATGGGTACTGGGAGGTCCAGGCAGGGTTGAACCCTTTGACCTTTATACTTCAATGAGAAGTTGGGTCCTCATATTTACTGAATGAAGAAGAAATATGAATAAATGAAGCACATGCATACAGGTGCATGTATGCATAAGGAGGGGCAGGTAAATACACAAAAGCATCAAGACACTAGTAGGCATTGTTCATATGTGCAGAAATTACACATGTATGTGTACCTGCTAACAGAGGTACATTGTACAGCAGGCATATGTATACGGGAATTATGCTTGTACACTTTCCTAGAAAGGTGTGCTCCAATTATATGCTTACAGACATGCACTATGCCAGTTTGCATGCATGCAAAGGAATTGTACACGCATTGCTTGTACACATATATAGGAATTGTGTACCCACAGGTACATGCATACAGACATACACTGTGGGTTTAAACAGATGTCTGGGGATTAGGCACGCTCATGTACATGGCTTACGAACATGTGGTGGGTTTACACACATGGACATGCATAGTGCACACGTGTATGCTTATACACATACACTCTAGCTTTACAGGAGTGACTGGGGATTGGGCATTCTTCAGTACACGATTTACATATCTACACACAGAGGATTTGCACCTGTGTTCAAGGAACAGGCATGCACATTACATGGCTTATGACATACATAAAGTATATGTACACCACACTGAAGGGCATAGTGCTATTCATATCCATGGTTTATAGACTTGTGTTTGTACGCATGTGTACCCATATTGTGTATGCTGGAACATGTCCCTATGCATGTACACGGCAGGGTTTCACGATGCTCCTGTTTGCCCCTGGGCATGCTAACTCCTTTGGCTGCTGTGGGTACATGGGCACAGCACCAATTAGGCAGAGTTAAGGTAGGGGTTGGAATCATCAGGGGCCACCGAGGCTGGGGACTCACAGTGTGGCACCACGATGACCTCCTGCATGTCCTGGCCCACAGCGTTGCGCAGCGTGCAGCGCACCGACAGTGGCCGATCCACGTGCTGCAGACGCAGTGTGCTCACCACCTCAAACTCCTGCTCCTCCTCCCAGTACGTCACGTTCGTCTCCAGCTGGCTCTCCTCTTCAGAACTGTTCCCCAGCAGCATGGGCGGCAGCTCGCGTGGACACCTGCCAGGAGAGCCAGTAGGGTTGCCTGCCAGCCCCTTCCCCTTGCAGACAGGGAAACTAAGGAGAAACTGGTGGAAGGAGGCAGGACGTGTCCAGTTCCTCTGTCCCACTGCCTGGTTCCGAGCGGGCTCCTCCTGTGCTCCCTCTACTGGTCAGCAGGGGGTGCTCCCAGCCCAGAACTGACAGTGCTGATTGCAAAATCCATTCTTACTTGACCCTCGGGGTCACACAGTGTATGGGGTAGAGGCAGAACCTGCACTGAATCCTGCCTCTGTCCACTACATTAGAATCAGCCTGGCCAGGAGTGCAGAACTGATCTACAGGGCCGGTGAGGTCTCTGGGGCTCAGACCCCGCACTTTGCTAGGCCAAACTGCCCAGGGGTAAAGGTAAGGAAAAGCGATCACTTAGGTCATACAGAGTAGGACCAAGGAGGTGGTGACCTGGCCTCCTACGATGCAACGCTATGCCTGTAACAATATGCCATGAAGAATGGGCGGGACTAGATAACCTTCACGAGTTTTTTCTAGCCAGCTGGGGGACCCTGGGCGACTGAGGCCCGGGTCTGCTCACCTTTTGAGGTCTCTGCAGGCAGACCAGATGATGTTCGGCTGGGGCATGCCCCGGCCACGACAGCGGACTGTCTGTTCCCCACTGTCTGGGTGGCTCTCACTTAGCTCCAGCACGCGGACAGGGACTGCATGGAGAGGGCACTGGGTCAGGAGGCGGGAGAGTCAGGACAGCTAACAGGACAGGTCCTCGGGGAGGACCTGACTCAGAGTCCCTCTTGTGGGAGGAGGGATGTAGACTGCAGGTGAACATTAAATACCAGGAATCAGTGTGAAAATCAATGGGTTTGCTTCTGGGTACTTCAAAGGGGACGCCTCAGCAGGGTGCTAGTCTGTCTTTAACACCTCTCTGAGACTTGCTAATCTTCCCTTTTAACAAAGGGAGCCTAGGCCTCAAGCTCAGAGCTCTGGGCCACCAAGCTCATGAAGCCAGCATTTAATAGCATTGTTTAATCTTCTCTGAGTTTATTTTAGGGGTTGCTTTATATTTATGATATATGATGCCAATTTTCCACCTACAATAGAAAGGTTACATTTTGTCTTTCAAAATAAATTTATTTTTAGAAAGTTAATTGACAAAACATTAAGTCATTATTATGTCATTCCTCTGCTCAAAACCCTGCCATGGCTCTTCATTTCAGTCATAGTAAAAGCCAAAGTCTGCAGCAGGCCCGCAAAGGCCTATTCGATTTGCCATTCTCCCAGCCCCCACTGCCCTATCCCCATTCCGACTTCATCTCCCACCTCTCTCCTCACCAGTCCTGTTCCCACCACACAGGCCTTTCAGCGACTGCTCTGGCCTTTGCACTGCCTGAGGTACCCTTTCCTCAAATATCCATTGAGCTAATGTCCTCACCTTCTTCAAGTCTTCATGCAAATGTCACTTCCTCAGCTCTGATCACTGTATCAAATGTGCAACTCTCACCATTACTTTGTGCCCCACTCTCAATCTTCCCTACCCGGCCCCTGTTTTTCCTCTCCCACAGTGTTAGTTACCTTCTAACCTATGTAATTTGCTGGAGTTTGCCTCCCTACTGTTAGTGTTTGTCTTCCCCTACTCGGATGCAAGCTGCACAAAGGCAGGGAGGGAAGTTCAAGAACCTTGACCAGACAGGCATATGGTAGTTGCTCAGTAAATACCTACTGAGTTAATAGTACAGTATAAGTGGAATGTAAGAAGGAAACATCATGGCCTTGGTACCTAAGCGCCTGAAGTTTTGGAAACACCGATCTAGCCCAGTGGCCTCCTTATACAGCTGGGGAAACTGAGGCCCAGAGGCCAGGTTCACACAGCAGTGGGTCAGTGGCTTAGAATTCATCTCCTGAGTTCCAGGGTCCCTCTCCCACCCTCCTAAGAGTGGGTGGACAGTGCAGGAAGGGAGAGGGAATGGGAGCAGGGAGGGGAAGCAGAAGGGACATGGGGAGGGGCGTGCTCATCACCATTGATCTGTAGCTGGAAGGAGAGCTGGACCTCAGCGTCCTCATGGAAGGCCCGCATGGTGTAGTGGCCAGCCTCTGCCACCTTCACCCGAACGAGTGTCAGCTCTGACACATACCTGGGGAGCAGGAAAGGCAGCTGTCAGTTGGAAGGCCTGTTACAGTTCTCCCTACCCTCCTGGTATAAACAGGAACAAGGACCAGGGAGCGGAAGAGCTTGCCAAGGTCATCTAGGTATTGGTAGCAGAGCCGGGACTCAAACCCGGTCTCATAAATCCTCACCCATAGGCAGTTCCCCTAAGCCAAGAGGGAGGGTTGAGATGGACTGTGGGTGGGGGTGGGGAGCATTGAAGGGAAAGTCCTATTTCTCTCCCCTTCAGACAGGTGGACACTGCTCCATCCTAACCTGTCACAGTCTCTATCGGCCAGGCAATCTCTAGCCTCAGGGATACCACAGGCCATGAGTGGTCTGCCTGGCACCCTCTTCCCCAGTCATCTGCCCGTTTACTTCTTGGCTGCTACTGCTGGCCCCACCCATCACAAGCACAACTAAACATCTGGGTGATCATCTGACCGGCGTCTGTTTCCTCCACTAGACTAGGAGCTCTAGGAGGGATGAACTGTCAGCTCTGGTCGCTGCAGCATCCCCAGCACCTGGCACCTAACATGCTCTCAGAAAGTTGGGCCTAGGTTTGTGGCTGAAAGCCAAGGGCTGCCTGGTGGCTGCAAAGAAAAATAACTTCAAGAATGGGGTGGGAGAGCGAGCTTCTCACCTGGTCTCTGACACGTTGCGCGTGGACAGGGCGATCTCACCTGCGCTGGAGTCGCCCAAGGTGCGGTTGTCTTTGAACCACAGGACGGTGGGCGGTGGGTAGGCCTCGAACACTACCTGCAGTGTCCGGCTCCGGTGCAGCTCAGCAAATTGTAGTGCTCCCACCTCTCCCAGGAGCCGCACGTAGCCGCTCTCTGCAAGGGGTGACCATCAGGGGCGGGGCCCTGGGGGCAGGGCACCAACTGAATCCCAAAGGAGGCCAGCCTGTGAGGCAGGGCTTCAGGCCTGCGGACCCTGCTGGCCATGGAGTTCCCCGAGCTGAGGTTGAAATTGGGCTGGGGACGGGGCCTGGAGAAGGGGCCGAATTTGGGGCTGATGTGGATGTCGGAGCTGGCTCCCAGGTAGGGACCAGAGTTGTACTAACAGTTCTCTGTTCTGGGTCAGTAATGTGGCTGATTCTGGGACTAGTGATAAAGTTGAACTAGTGGTAAGGTTGAATTTGGGGATGGAGCTTCCTGGACCTGGGATGGCAGTTGCGCTTGGAAGTCAGGTTGGGGCTGGGGCTCTGGCTAGTCAGAAAGTCTAGGTTGAGATAGGGTTGGATTTGGGGTTGACACTGCATTTTGGTTTGGGTTTGTCTTGGTATTGGGGTTTTGGTTGGCACAGAGGCTAGCTAGGGCTGCACTGGAGTGTGGCTGACTATATCCCGGGGCTGTGAGAGGCGGTGGGTCCAGCTCAGACTGGGGGTTGGGCTGAGCCCAAGGCACGCACCAACCACAGTGATGTTGATGGCCTTTTCATCCTGATGGTCGTTCACACTCTCTGTCACATTGCAGGTGTAGGTCCCCGAGTCTTCTAACTCGGCACTGGGGATGTGCAGGATGGAGCGGATGTGGTAAGGCATATCCAAGAGGAAGTCGGTCACCGGCTCCACCAGCCGCCCACTCTGCAGCGACAGGTTGGGCAGGCCCCCCAAATCAGGAGGGGCCAGGGGAAATCAGTTTGCAGTTCAGATATTCACCCCTGCCTGGCCCCCCCTCCAACCCCTGCCTGGTCCCACATTACTTCTTTGCGGGGGTACGTCCACTCGAAGTTGACCACCTCATTCCCGATCACAATGCACATGAGGGTAATGTTCTCACCCTGGCGGACCACCGTCTGCACTGCATTCACGGAGACGTTGATGGATGACACTGGTGGAAAGAGATTGGCTTAGGGCTGGGGAAGTCACCACCAGCCACCACTTCAGCTTGGGGATAGGGTAGGGGCTAGAGAGGGAAAGGATGACTGATGTAGAAGATTCATTCATTCAACAAATATTTACTGAATACCTACTACATGCCAAGTACTATTCTGGACATTGGGGCAACAGTAGTGACCAAAATGGACAAAATCTCTGTTCTTATGGAGCTGACGTTCTAGAAGGGATAACAGACTGGAAATCAAAGTACACTCTGGAGATCTACGTACAGGAGAAATGTATTGAGCACATACCATGTGCCAGGTACTCTCCATCTTTTATTGTATTTAATCTTCACAATGATCCTATGAGGTAGGCAGTCATTATTATACCCACGTTACAAGAGGGGAAGCAGGCTCAGAGAGATTACGTGCTTTGTGTAAACTTACTCAGACGGGAAATAGCAAAGCTGGGATTTCGACCCAGCTGGCTCAGAAGCTCGTGCCCTCACCAACCATGTTACACAGGCCAGCTCTGCCG
Source organism: Mandrillus leucophaeus (assembly GCF_000951045.1). Lineage (NCBI taxonomy): Eukaryota > Metazoa > Chordata > Mammalia > Primates > Cercopithecidae > Mandrillus > Mandrillus leucophaeus. The sequence goes on along the minus strand of NW_012102943.1, from coordinate 2,026,502 downwards.
CTATCGAATTCTGCGACAGAGGACAAACTCCATCCTCTCTCTGCGCGTGAGTTTCCTCATCTGTAACATGGGGAAAACACTATCTCCCTTCCAAGGCTGTGGTGAGAATCCACTGGGAAGTGGAGTCTCACACTTTGTAAACTGTAAAGGGCTATTGCTCTGTGGAGGATTATACTTGCCTGGGCTGAGCATCAGGCCAGAAAGGGGGCTCACCCTGGAGTCTGTAGACATAGTAGGCGTCGGAATCCACCTCCCTGTCCCCAATGGTGGTTTTGCAGATGTAGCTTCTGTCCTCAAAGATACCAGAAAAGCCACGCTGGTGATCGTAGGGGACAGGCAGTGCAATGTCCCCTTTCTTCTCGTGCAGTGTCACCACCAGTTGTGGGTCTGTTACTCGGCATGGAATGGTGATCTCAGTTATTTCCGTAAGAAAGATGAATAGTTCCTCGGCGTCATTAGGGAGGAAGCCCACGGTGGGATCTGCCAGGAGTGGAGCCATGAATGAGTCAGGGAAACCGGGTTTCTGGCCATCCCCTGAATTGCTGTGTGGCAAGTCATTTGCTGTCTCTGGCCCTCTGTCGCCCCGTTACAGAATAGGGATACTCCCAGAGGAGCATAAATCAAATGTTAGAGCTGGTCCCTTCCAGCTCTAATGTTTGATATTGACAGCGCCAGGGTAAGAAAGAAGGCAAGTCACAAGTTGAAATGCAGCTGATATCTGGAGCTTGGAGAATGGGGAAGACGGGATGTGGGGTCAAGAGGGAGCAGATTGGAAGCAGCTGAGAATATAGAGTTCTTGGGAGGCAGGAATGGGGTGACTGGCAGGGAGCGGGCAGATCATCCAGACCAAGGAGTGGGGGCGAATACACTGCCGGACTGAGCCAGGCTGGTTCCATGATTGTCTGCTTTTCTAGGACGGCTGCATTTCACAACAAACTAAAGCACTCTCTGGACTTCCCCTGGTGCCTCCAGTTGAAAAAGGGGTAAGGAGTGGGCACACAGCCTGGGGACCCTTACCTGGCACAAAGATGTAGAGCCGTTTCCGCTCATCAGGCTCCAGTCCACGGGAGTCATTGTAGGTGCAAAAGTATTCTCCCGTGTCTAGCCCAGTGAGGTTGGTCAGTGTCAGCACGCTGGAGAAGGTATTGTCCTGGGCTTTGGCCATTTCCTGTGGGAGCTCCTGGGACATCCGCTCCCACATCACGGGAGCTGAACCCGAGCAGGTCAGAACAAAGGTGCTGGAGACATTGAGGATAAGCTCTGGCCCCGGGGGTGTGATGACCAGGCCCTGAGAGACCTGCGGTTTCAGCAGTAACAGCAGGGGCAGCAACAGCAGCTGGCCTTTGGGGGAGGAGGTATCAGACATCAGGGCACAGGGGCCTCAGCACCTCTCACAGGGCTGAGCCTGTGAGGAGGCCACATATGCACAGCCCTCAAGTCCTTGAGGAGCACAGCTCCTTTATCTGACAGACTGGGGCTCCCCAGCCACGGCTCTGAGGATCACTCACCCAGCGCCAGGGCCCCAGGGAGTCCTCCAGACTGCCTATGTCAGTCCCTTTAGACCCCAGCCTCTAAATCCTTCAGCAGTGCCGTGTGTAGGCAGTAGGCACCAGAAGGGGCCAGGAAATCCTCGGGAAGCAATTCCCTGGCCTCTAGTTCCTGCATTGCATCCAGGTCACTTTCTGAGCCTCTTCCCTACAGCTCCCTGCCCCCTCCCCCCACTGCCCAGGTTCTGCCCAAGGCCCAGAGGTGCCTCTGGGTGGGAGAGGGATGGGAGGGAGGGGCTCAGGTAGCTCAGAGTGGGGGCAGGAAAGATGCTGAGGCCCCTCTGGGCTGGAGGGGCCTGGGTTTGGGGGTATGCGTGTGTCAAGTGATTGGTTTCCCACCATGACATCCCCTGAACAAGGATTTTGCAGGCCACACCCTCCATGCCCCCTGGTGATAAAGATCAGGAGGGGAGGTGGGCAGTCAGGCAGCCAGTCCATCTGACAGCCAGCTGCCGGGCAGGCTGCTGGCTGGTCATTAATTTCTGGGTCAGCCACTCAGCCCCTGCAGAGCTGAAGACATGTTAACGGACAGGACTGAGGGGTGGGGTGTGCTGAGAAGCCCAGCAGGGACTTGGAAGCTCCCAGCTAATGAGGGGTCCAAGCCGGGTGCCGCGGATCTACCAGACCGAGGCCAGGAGGCCAGGGGTGTGTGCCAGAAGGTGGGATGGGGTCTGGAGGACCAATCAAAGGATGTGAGTTGATGGTTCTGGACAAGCAGGGGCCACTGACGCTTTCTGAACTGAAGGGCTGGCAGCTGGAGGCCTCCACAGAGCCCACTGGAAATCCCGGAAACCAAAGCCGAAGAGCAGGGCAGTGTGCCTGGTGCTTCACGCCCTGCCACCAGCACACGTCACCCCTGCCAGCTCCAGGGTTCCACTCCGCAGCCCCCCCAGCTCCCCTACCTTATCTCCCATCTACCTACCTTTGAGGGCCAGAGCTGGCATCGCACCCGGAAGCCGCATGGTGTCCTGCAGAGTTAAAGAGGAGTTTAACACCTGGCCCAGGGCAGATGGAGGCAGCGCCAGGAGCTATCTCACCACCTGGCTCCTGCAGGATGAGCCTCAGCTTGGGCCACCCAGCCTTCATGTCCGAGGGGCTGAAGTCAAAAGCCACCACGTTCCAAGCCTGAAAGGGCACTCAAGACCACAGACCCTCTCCTCTCCACCCCAGATTCAGCCTTAAGGGGCCTGGCCCTTGCTTTGGCTCTGGTTGTGACTCTCATGTGGCCCCGGCTGCATCCCCAGCCTCTCTCCGGGCCTTAGTTTCCCCCTCTGTACAGTGAGGGAGGGGAAGTTGGGCTGGATGGTGTCCAGCGGCCTGCCAGCTCTGACAGCCTGTCCTCCGGGTGACAGTTCCAATACCAGGCTCTTATCTGCCAGGACAAATATTTGGGAAAGTGTGATGAAAGGCCTGGGAGGAGGAGGGGGGAGGCCAGAACCCAGAGAACTCCCGCAGCTCCACAAGCACAACAGGAAACGGAGGAGGCTGTGGGCTGTGGGAAGGGAAGCGGGGGAGCCGGGGCTGTGGAATGTGGGAGGTGGGCCTGGACCCCTTTACTCAGCTCAGAGCATATAGGGAGGCCCAGGGGACAGTGGCTAGGGGCTGGGCCCAGGAGAGGTACCCTCGAGCAGCCAGGCCTCATAGGTCTTTGGAGACCAGTGAAGCCAGGCTCCCCACCTCCACTCTCAGGGTGCAGATGGAGAAACTGAGGCTCTGAGAAGGTGAGAAATTTGCCCAAGATTCCACAGCAGAGCCTGTCTGAGAGGGAGACAGAGAGAGAAAGACCTGGAATGATAGAAGCAGAAAGAGACAAAGACACAGAGACAGAGAGGAGGTGCCCAGAGAGACAGCACCAGAGGCACTAAGAGACAGAAGCACTAAGAGAAACACTAAGACAGAGGCACTAAGAGACAAAGACAGAGACAGACTGAATGGGGGCAGCCCTTGCTCTCCTCTATCTTGGAAGACACACCTCGGGTCCCAAGAGACCACTAGGAGCCAGGTATGCCAAAGTCTGCCTGTAGCATTGGCAGGAAGGAGGCCAGAGGATGGGGGGTCGCAGAGCATGAGCTTTGGGAGGTGATGACGTGACGAGGCAACAAGGAGCCTCCTCTGGCCGTGGGGCTGCCCGGCCTATCCTGCCTCTGAAGGCCATGCCCAGCTTGCCCCCGCCTCCCCATCTCATCCCTTTTAGTTTTCAGTTTAGGGCTGCGGACCGGGTTCAGGCCCCAGCACGCCACCTCTTGTACCATCACTCTCCCTGTGGCCTAAGTCCCCAGCTCTGGAAGTGGATGATGGTGAGTGCCGCACCTACCAGGGCGGCATTCACATGTCAGGGGTGGGACAGAGGCAAGGCTCCCCCAGCCTATGGACCCCCAACCTTAGCTCTGCCCAACACCCCATGAAACAGTCTGAGCAAATCAGCTCTTCTCCTCCCCGCTCCCTTTCGGACTGCCTGCCTGAAGGTCTCCTCATTTCTTCCTCTCCCCTCTCTGATCTGCTCCTGACTCGAAGCCCAGCCCTTCTGACGCCCCCTCCAGCCTCTGCTCCCCACCATCCCTCTGCCCCAGCCCCTCCAGCTGGATGCTAGGCCTCCTTGGTCAGGAGGGAGCAGCGCCAAGGCGGAGCCAGCAGCCCCCACAGAGGCCCATCTGCCCCTCCATCGGTGCCCCTCTGGCTGCCCCCTTCCTGCTAGAGATCTCAGCCAAAGAAAATCATTAGCAGCCGAGGCTGGGGGAGGGGGTCACTTCAGCCTCCCTGCCCCTCCTCTCCCAGTCTCCCTGGCTGGCCACACTGTTTATTATTCTAAAGGAGGAATTTGGCCGGCTGGCCAGGAGAAGGGAGGTCACTGCAGCGGGGCTGGCCTGGCTCTGGAAGTCTGGGCTGGCCATGTGGGCTGGGCCTTCATGGCATGCAGCCCCCGACCCTGCTTCCATGTGGTACTCTATCCTCTCCCCTTCAGAATCCCTCCTGCTGGGCCTGGGGCTGGGGGTAGCTTAGAGACTCTGAGCTAGGGGGGATGCTTTTTGAATGGGCAGCAGAGGCCCAGAGAAGGACAGAAGCATGCCCCAGTCGCACAGCAAAAAGGCAGATTCAAGCTGTGGGGAGGGGACAGGCAGGCAGTGTGGATGCTGTAGGGAGGGTGTAGGCACACCAGGGATCTCGGACTGGCTTCACTGTGAATAGAGCAATCAGCTCCCCTCCTAAGCGCCCTGGGACCCACTATGAGACTGAGCGAGTCTCCAGCCTCTCTGGACTCTGCTTCCCCATCCATACAGAGAGGTTGGCAGGTGTCATTTCAAAGAGCGGTCCCCATGGTGAAGCTCTGCCTTTTTGACTGGCCAAAGAGATTCTAGTCACCATGAATCGTACTGGGGTGTTTTGAGGCGGTGGGGGCTAGTAAGCAGGAGGGGGTTACGTTCCTGAGGCTAGAGTCACGTGAGAATCCACCAGCCCTCTCGCTCCACGGATGGAATTTCCGTGACCATTCAGCCACAGACTTGCTGTGCGGGCTTTGACAAGTTGTTTCCCTCTCTGGGCCTCAGTTTCCCCATCTATACAATTAAGAGTTAGACAGCAGGCTGGGCGCGGTGGCTCACGCCTGTAATCCCAGCACTTTGGGAGGCTGAGGCGGGCGGATCGCAAGGTCGAAAGATCAAGACCATCCTAGCCAACTTGGTGAAACCCCGTCTCTACTAAAAATACAAAAATTAGCTGGGCATGGTGGCGCGTGCCTGTAGTCCCAGCTACTCGGGAGGCCGAGGCAGGAGAATCACTTGAACCTGGGAGGTGGAGGTTGCAGTGAGCTGAGATCATGCCACCGCACTCCAGCCTGGTGACAGAGTGAGACTCTGTCTCAAAAAAATAAATAAATAAAAATAAAAAGAGTTAGACAGCAGTGTTTCAGGGGACTTTCCGCTGGTGATGTGGAACCCCAGGAGGTGGCAGGGAAAGAGTGGTAGGGACAAGAGGCTAGAGGGCCAGGGAGGGCAGAGTAGGGCTTAGGGCACCCAGACATGACCTCCCAGGCCATCTTGGATGACTCCCTGACACCCCCCATTGTCCACCCAATGCATTAGGCCTCTTTGTGCTTCCCAGAGGCTGCTCTGGTTCCAGCCAATCCCAGGGAGGCCCAGGCAGCTGACTTGGTGGTAGTGGGTTTGCCTGTGACAACTTCCCCTCTTTAGGAGGACTGTACTCCAGGGAAGGGTCACCTAGGACAACCTGGATGTCACAGTCAGAGAGCAGGCACTCCCCCCATCTGCTGTACTCTCCTGCCCAGGGAGGCCTCTAGAGCAGAGAGAGGGAGGGGACCCCTAAGGGTCCCCCTTTTGCCCATGAAGAGAGTGCTGTGTGCCAGGAACCCCTCCTGATTCCTCCTATTCTGGCTAGGTTGTAGGCTCAGAGGCCCAAAGTGGAGGTCCTGCCAGCTCCTCACGCGACTCAGAAGGACCCCCCTTAGGGGAGCAGAGTGAGGATCCTAAGCCCAGGGGAGCAGAGTGAGGACCCCAATCCAGGGGCACAGAGTGGAACCCCAAGTACAGGGGAGAGGAGTGGGGGGCCCCAAGTCTAGGGGAGTGGAATAAGGACCCCAAGTCCAGGGGATCAGACTGGGAACCCCAAGTCAAAAGGGAGCAGAGTGGGGGCCCCAAGTCCAAAGGAGCTGAGTAAGGACCCCAAGTCCAGGGGAGAGGAGTGGGTGCCCCAAGTCCAGGAGAGCAAGCTTGCTTGGGGAGTCATTCTCAGAGCCCCAGACTTCCCTCCTCCCAGCACATACAATTCTCCACTCCTTTCCCACCGCCTTAATCTAAATAAATCCAGCCCATCTTGGCCACATCCGCCAGCAACAGCTTCCCTCCCTCAGGGTCCTGAGGCTCCCACGACACAGGCAGGCCAGGGAGGGGGCCCTGCATTGCTGCGGGGTTGATGGGGGGAGCCTGCACATGGTGAGCACATACACATAGTACAGATGCACAGATGCCTGCCTACGCGCTTCCTCACACGCTCCTCTGAAACACACACGTATGCAACAGACCATGTGTGTGCCAAGCCCTCATGCAGGCACTAAACATGTGTACACCCACACAAAACACATGTGTACAGCTCCCACTGTGCCCACCACCCGTGGAGATGCTCCCGTGTACAACAGTTCACATGTGTATGCAGCACATACAACATGCATGGAACGTGTGCACATAGAACCCCAAATTCACCTGAACACGCAGCCATATGCATGAACAGACAAGCCAGAAAGCCCGTGTTACTGCACCAGGAACCATTCTGAGCATTTGGCATGTATTGGTTCACTTGATCCTCAGTCAACTCTATGAGGTAGATACAGTGATCATTTCCATTTTACAGGTGGGGAAACTGAGGCAGAGAGCATTTAATAACTGGGCTAGGAACGCAGAGTCAGAAGGGGTAGAGCAGAGATTAAAGTGAAATGGTGTGACTCCGTGCTCTCTGCCACCAGCTCCACCGCTTCTGTGACCAACGTGCCTGTTCGGTTGGCTCTGGAGAGAAGGCAGTGGGGACTGATAGAAACAGATGGATTTGAGAGTTACTTAGCTGAGAATCGACAGGACTGGGTGATTTAATTGAGGGGCTGGAGAGGGAGGTATGCACCTCTGTATCTGGCTTGGAATACTGGGAGGCAGGAGTGTGTGTGTGTGTGTGCACGCGCACGTGCTGAGGGGAGGATGCCGTTTTCTGAGATGAGAATAAGGTCAAAGAGCAGGAGTGAGAGCTGCGACTGAGACTGAGCAGGTTTAGGATAGGGAGGATCTGTGGGCACTGAGGGGACAGTGGGATGCTCAGTCTGGAGGCCGGGAACAGGCCGGGTAGAAATAGCAGTGAGATGAGGGAGAGAGGGCCATGCTGCAGGGAGACGGGGGTGCTGGGGGCAGGCAGTCTCAGGCCTGGGATGCTCTGAATAAACCAAATGCCTGAGGGAGGAGGAGGCCTGGCCATGGGGTTATGGGGTCAGAGTCTTGGAATGTCAGCACGCCAGAGCCCTCAGGGATCATCTATCTGATCTAACTGCCTTCCTGTGCTCGATTGTGCTTGTGGGGAAACTGAGGCTTAGGGAAGGAAAGCAAGAGGGCCCATTGTTTTGGCCTAGACAAGATGGGCTCGGGTGGTCCATGGGGCTGAAGCTCACCTGCCTGCACAGCTCCCCGCCTCCAGCCCCTGCTAAGATGTGAGGCTGGTGGCTCAAGGCCCCAAGGTTCAGGCTATAGCTGCCCCTGCCCTTTCCACAGCACACCTCTGTCCTGCCACACATTGACCTTTGTTTAAAGTCACTTTCTCTGCACAGGCCCAGCCAGGCAGGGATTGGCGACTGAGACTCAGTGGAGGTAATTTGCTAAGTTGTTGGGAGAAGTGAGCCGAAGACTCCAGGCTCCTGACCCAGTCCAGTCTTCTGTCCTCTGTACCGGGGCACTTTACAGGCCTGGGACAGACTTTGGAGGGGGGTTGGGGTGGGAAGTAAGAAGACCTGGCTCTAGTCCCAGTTGTGACACCCACTTATAGGAGAGTGGTCCCCCCTATCTGCAGGGAATACATTCCTAGGCCCCAGTAGATGCTTGAAACTTTGGATAAAATCAAACCCTATACATACTATGTTCTTCCCCCTACAAATACATACCTATTATAAAGTTTTATTTATAAATAAGGCACAATAAGCGATGAACAACAATAACTAATAATAAAATAGAACGATGATGACCATATACTCTAATAAAAGTCATGTGACTGTGGTCTCTTTCTTAAAATATCTTACTGTACTCTATCACTCTTCTTCTTGTGAAGATGTGGAATGACACGGTGCCTACATGATGAGATGAAGTGAGGTGATGGCGTAGACATTGTGAACGAGCGTTAGGCTACTACTGACCTCCAGACGTTATCAGAAGGATCAGGTCATCTGCTCCAAGTGATCCTGGACCACTGAGCCATGATGGTGTTGATGGCTGGATGTCAGGAGTGGACTTTGTTGATGACTAACAGGAGGGTAGTGTATATGGACAAAGGGATGATTCACTCCTGGGCGGGACAGACAGGACAGTGCAGGATTTCATCACACTACTCGGAACAGCACAAAATTTAAAGCTTTTAAGTTGTTTATTTCTGGAATTTTCCATGTAATGTTTTTGGACCACAGTTGATCTGGGGTAACTGAAACTTCAGAAAGTGAAACTGCAGCTAAGTGCAACTACTGTACAGTCCTGACCCTCTCTGAGCCTCAGTTTCCTTATCTGTGCAAAAGGGTGGGCAAGATTGTCTTGGGAGCACTTTCAGGGCTGACGTGCTGTGGCCCTCAGGGCTCCACTCTGGGAAGGCAGCTGTGCTGAGCTGGAATGCTGGGCTCGGGGTGGGGGTGCTGGGGAGGGACCCATGTCATGACTCAGCTCAGAGAAGGCTGCCAGTTCCAGGCCTGGGAGTCTGTGGGGGCAAGAGGCATCTGGAGCCAGGGATGGAGTCCTCCCGCCAGCAGCTAGAGAGTAAGAAAGGGATAGCAGTATAGCCTGGGCCTGACGGTGAGTCTGGCCCATGTGGCTGTCCCCAAGCAGGCTGAGATGTGGGTGTGATCAGGTCATGTCATCAGGGAGCCCCATCCTGGGAGCCAGGGAAGACAGCAGGATCACAGGGTGAGGAGACAGTTACAGGTGGAGGGGAGAAACTGGGGAAGTGGCCGAGGCTCCCACCGCCCCTATTCAATCCTATGCTCGCTCCACTTCCAGTTGGAGAAGGCTCAGTGCTCCACCCCTGCACCATGAACCTCGCCACCAGCCTCGGGATCACTCTGAGGGCTACAGAGAGAGAACAGCCTGGCACAGGCCACACGGTCTTGGAGCCACTCTCTGTGCCATGCTGCTTCCAGGCCCAGGGGCCTCTTTATGTTTCCAGGTACCTACAAAGTCCCCTGAACAAAGCAGCAGAAATCAACTAAGATGGGGCCTGGTGTGGGCTCCTGCTGTTCTGGAAGTCCCAACTGGATGGCAGAACAGTGCTGGTTCCCTGGAAGCCTGCTGAGCCCCCTGCACCCACCCCTCCAGCACAGGCTCGGCTGCCTCTGGCTGTGCCACTGCTAGGCTCCTTACCTTCAACCTGTCCCCTCCACCTGTTCTCACACACCAGCCAGAGGGACCTTTCTGAAACACCTATGTGACCTTCCCAGCCCTCCTCTGCTCTCCATCCCCCTCAGGCAAAGACTGGCTTCTCCACCCAACCTTTGAGAACGTTCCGGCCCTGGCCCTGACAGCTCCCTCACAACTGAGGGAGGAAGGCGGCTGCCCCCACAGCTCCCCAGGGCCCAAGCCAGGCCCTCACACTCGTCACTCACTCGTGCTCCTCTCCCCATGAGGCCTCCCCAGGGAACACAATGGAAAGAAATGACCTATTTTCTGGAAGTCCAAAATAAGATGAAACATCTGTCTGGAACGGAGCCAGGCTGATAAAGAACGGGCTGATCCCCCAGCCCGAGCCCCGCTCTCCTGCAGCAAACACCCCCTCACCCGTCAGAGTGGGTGTGCTTGGGGGTAGGGGCAGCCATGCTGGCTGGCTACTTGGAACGGTGCGTGGGAAAGCGCTCAGTGTGTGCCTCACGGCTGCTGGGGCCCAAGGGAGGGACCCAAGGGAGGGGCCCTTCGTCCCCAGGAAGGCTGGGAAGCAGCCTAAGAAGCAGGTCAGTGAGGGAGGGAGGCCTGCTGCACACCCCTGCCCACCGGCTGTAGAGCAAGCACTTCCTGCCTCCTGCGGCGCCTTGAGGGCGACCCCCAGGGCCCTATGGATTCCTGGCCCAGAGTCCCCCCACCCACCCCGGCCCCATCTGGGCCTCTAGCAGCCTTAAAAATAACAATAATAATAATAGCTACCTCTGATTTCGTACAGTTGACCCATGAACTACACAGGTTTGAACTGTGCAGGTCCACTTTCACACATGTGAAACATTCACACCCTTCCCACCCTTTCACCTCCTCCACCTCTTCTGCCTCTGCCACCCCTGCGAGCAAGGCCAACCCTTCCGCTTCCTCCTCCTCCTCAGCCTACGTAACGTGCAGACGAGGGTGAACACTTTTTCAGTGATCTACTTCCACTCAATGAATACTGAATGCATTTTCTCTTCCTTGTGATTTTCTTTTCTCTAGCTTACTTTACTATAAGAACACAGCATATAATATACATAACAGACAAAATATGTGTTAATTGACTTTATGTTATCAGTAAGGCCCACAGTAGGCTGGCTATTAGCAGTGAAGTTTCTGGGGAGTCAAAAGCTATACATGAATTTTCGACTTTGCGGTTGGCGGTTGTCCCTAGCCCCCTCGTTGTTCAAGGGCCCACTGTACTTATCACCCACTATCTGTGCTAAGCTCCTTATGTGAGTGATCTCACCGAGTCCTCAGAACAATCCCATGATATTGGTACTGCTTCCTCATTTTACAGATGTGGAAACTGAGGCACAGAGTGGTTACATTGTTTGCCCAACAGCTTGCCAGTGGTGGCTCCAGTGTTTAATCCTGGGCAGACAGGCTCTAGAACACACAGCCCCAATGCCCATGTGACAGCCCGTCTGTGGCAGGAGGCAAAGATGAGGAGCCCCGCAAAAAGGACAGCCCGGTACCTGGCACAGAACAAGCTCAAATTAAAAAAAAAAAAAAAAAAAAAAAAGTTAATTAGCTGGGCATGGTGGCGTGCACCTGTAATCCCAGCTACTCGGGAAGCTGAGGCAGGAGAATTGTTTGAACCCGAGATTGCGCCACTGCACTCCAGCCTGGGCAACAAGAGTGAAACTCTATCTCAAGAAATAAAATAAAAAATAAAGTCGTCAGCCTCATCCTTTCGCCTTCTTTGTCCCGACTTCTCCTTTCATTCTTTCATACTCTCTTTTGAGCTGGCTAAAGCTGAAGCTGACAGTTTGAGTGGGAAACAGTCACACCATTTTTCACAGAGTCCTACAATCTTAGTACATTCCCCCTATTCACATCTCCCCCACCTTCTCTGCAGTTGCACACCTCCCATGACAGGGATCTCACCACGTCACCTGTGGCCCATTTCATTCTTAGCTAGCTTGGAATCTTCAGAGGCCAGACTATTGAGAATTGTTAATTACACTGAGTACAGTTTATCTCACTGTATTCTCTGCTTATTGGTCCTGCTTCTATCCACCAACCACCCACTCTCCAAACACAGGACATCTTCCTAGTTATTGTTCTCATCCCCGTCCCCAATCTGGAAACAAACAAAAGCCCCTACTAATTTAGAGCCAGGCACTCTGCTAAATGAGATGATGTAGAGATTTTGCTTCATCCTCACGACCACCCTGTGAGGGGGGCACACTCATTATTCTCATTTTATAGAGGAGGATACTGAGTCTCAGAGACTTTTGGTAACTTTCCCAAGATCACACAACAAGTAAGATGCAAAGGAACTGGAATGCAAACTCAGGCCAGCCTGGCTCCAAAGCCTATATTCTTCTTTTTTAGAGACAGGGTCTTGCTCTGTTGCCCAGGCTGGAGTACAGTAGCGTGGTGGCATAATCACAGATCATAGCTCACAGCTCACTACAGCCTCAAACTCCTGGGCTCAAGCGATCCTCCTGCCTCAGCCTCCTGAGTAGCTGGGACTATAGGTGCGTGTCACCACAACTGCTAAAACCTGAATTATTGCCCGTCATGCCAGACTGCCTGTCTCCTGATCAGAAACAGTTCTGTCCATCTGCCCACAGAGAAACGTTCTCCCTCTAATGGGGTCCATACGGAATCCAGGATCTCAGGGATGAGAAGGTCCTCAGGGATCTGGGTCCACCTCTGCTCTGACTGAGGAGTAGTGTATGCAGGGGGGCCTGCCCTGGGTTACCAATAATTTTAAAGTCAAGCTAGAGATAGAACTCAGGACTAGGGATAGAACTCCACAACTTCACTGCAGATGTCGAGGGTCAGCACACAAGGCTAGGAGAGGGGTCTGGCAGGGGCAGTGCTCCTGCGGGACAGAGCATCCGGGCAATCAGCCCAGGTGTGTGGCCGGCTCTGCCCCAGGCCTGCTGTGCTCAGGGTCCAGGCGCGCCCCTGTGGGGGCCCCAGCATCCCCTTCCACTGTTTGCAGAGGGCCAGGGCCTCTGTAGCTGCAGAGTTCCAGGCCTCCACCATCCTGCGGCTGCCCTCCCCACCCCCACCCCCCAGAGCCTCATCTCCGGCCGGTGCCATGGCAACAGAGAGTGCCAGGCCCTGGCAGCCAAAGGAGCCCCTGAGAGGGGTCCCAGGCTGAGACTGAGGAGGGGGGTGCGGCAGGCGCAGACAAGCAAACCTTCTGTTCCCCGGGCTGCTGCCAGCCCGGAGCAGCCATGGGCTGGGGTGGGGGCCGCAAACAGAATGGGTTCTCTGAGCCAAGTGGGCAGGGGACAGGCAGGCCTTGGGCCATTCACACTGACCCACCAGCGCACAGCCTTCCCCCACAGGCCCAGATCCTGCAAATAGGGGAGGGGTAGCTAGCTAATGAGTCAACTCTTCACTTCTCCGTGCCAATTACCGAACATTGAGATTCCCCTCAGAGCCCTCCTGGGCAGCAGAGCAGGAGGGCAGAGAACCCCCATGTTTCACTGACCCGCTCACTGTCTCAGCATCCATCCTCCCACCGCTGTCTTCGGTCATTCACTTAACCTCCCCTCTGTGCCTCAGTTTTCTCATCTGTGGATCGCAGCTCATAACTGGGTTGTCAGGGCTATTGAAGGAGTTAACACAAGCAAAATGCTTAGAACAGGGTCTGGCACACAGCCCTCCGCAAAGTTGGTGGCCACATTATCATTATTCATTCACTCGAGGGAGAAGTCACTCACTCACTCGGCCTTGCGCGCACAGCCAAGACTCCACGGGACTAGGCTTCTCAGCAAAGGTATGCATGTAATAAATGAGATGGTGCAGGAAGGCCTCTCCCAAAAAAGCCTCCTCAGGAAGAGGTAGCTGCTATGATTATTGGTACTATCAGTAGCAACAGTCCTCTTCAGTGTACTGAGGCTCAGTGAGGAGTGTCTCATCCTAGCACACCCAGGGATTTGGTGGCCAACCTAGGGCGAGACCCATCTAATAACCCTCACTCCACTGTCTGTCAATTACTTCTTTCCTGAACCTTTGTCTTAGTCCTTTAATATGACTTCCCACAAATCAGGATACTGACGTAACAACAGTCTGGACTCTCTCCAAGTTCCTAATATGGGATTAGGCCTACAGTAGGTGCTCAACAAATGCATACACAGTATGAGAGATTAAATGGCTCTGCAGGGTCAGCTCTTCAGTCCTGGGCCCTTGGCTGCCTCCTAATAACACAGAATTCACTAGGCTAGGGAACTGGCATGGGCAGGCAGTGGTGACTCTTTCCTTCCAGGGAGGTGATGGGGATGAGCTGGTGAGGGCAGAACAGACATACGGCACTCTGAAGTCAACAGGCTGAGCCTGATGCCATCCAGGGCAGGGAAATGGCATGGGAGCCCTGCCAGGCTGGGAGCAGTGGTTCCAGCTGGAAGCCACTTACTCCTGGGTCCAAGTCCCAGTTCTACCACCTCGTAACTGGGTGACCTCTCTGAGTTTAACTTGTCTGAGTCTCAATTTCCTGGGAAATGGCATGGGAGACCTCCTTTTCCATTGCTGGGGGGGTGCAGAGATGATGACGCACAGCACTTGGCACATCATAGGTGCCCAGTAAATGGTAACTAATACGAGTATATGATTACTCCAGTGGGGAGACGGAGTATGGCTTCCTGAGGGAGGTGGCCTTGAGCTAGGCCTCCAGGGTTTCTTGAGTTTTTTGGCAGATGATGCCAGGGAAAGGTACTGCCAGGGCTCTGTGAGAGATGGCAAAGCATCTGGGAGAAATGGCAGGGAGAGATCTGTTGGGCTAGAAACTGGGGCCCTTCAGCAAACAGGTAAGTGATGGCCAGGGAAGGAGGCAGGGAGACTTCAAGAAAGGTCTGTGGTGCTGTGTGAGGATTTGCTCTGGACGCACCAACTTTTCAAGGCGTTGATAGTGATGGCAGGTAGTAGCTGCTGGCTGGGCAGGGCAATGCTGTAACTCCAGGCACTGTGGGGAGGGGGCCTCCATGCAGGAGGATGACACCAGCAGGCTGTCATTTAGTGGGAGGCTGTGGATTAGGATGAGGACAGTGGAGGCAGCAAGGCTGCTTTTGGGGATGAAGCCGTCCCAAACCCAGCCTGAACTCCCTGGCAGGACCAGCTACGTAATTTGTGGGGCAAGCACGAAATGGAAATGCAGGGCTCTTTGTTAAAAATTCTTAACAATTTCAAGATGATGACTGCAGAGCATTAAACCAAACACAGGCCCTTCTAAGCATGGGGCCCTCAGGAGGATGAGTGCTCATGAAGTCATCTCTGTGCCCTGGACTAAAGAGGAGGCCATCTGTCTGTCTCCATCCATTTATCCATCCATCCATCCATCCATCCATCCATCCATCCACCCACCCACCAATCCATTTATGCATCTCTACATGCATTTATTTGTCTAGTGACCATTTCACTATCCATTCAGCAGATAGACCCCGGGTTGGAAACTGATAAGGACACAAATACAGGTGAGATGGGAGCCACCCACAGTCCACCAGGTCATACCTGCACCTTCAATGCTCTGGGGCAGGAGGGGCCAGGGCTTCTGTGACATGTTTAGAAAGCTGAGCCTTGCCCCTCTAGGGCTAACTGGAAACCCCACCCCACCCTATACCCAGTGAGGCTCAGCCTCAGAAGTGGAGAAGCTGGTGGTGTCACTGCCCTTGGGTTTCCACTTCTCAGAAGGGAAGGTAACAGAGCAGCAGCAAAGAGGATGTGGTAAAACAGCCACAAGAAGCACGGCAGGAACTCTCAGGGGCTAAGGGCAGAGCTGGATGGACCTCTGGGGGTCACTAAGCTTCTCCCTTGGCTTCTCCCCACTTTATTATAAGAGGAAACTATGATTAGAATGAAGAAGTGGTGTGGCCAAAGGCTCGGGGGTCCAGCAAACCACCCAGGAAGATTCCCATCTCTTGTTGGGATGGCTTTGCTCCTTTTCAGCCCATACTCTGTCCAGAGAGACCTGGAGGCTGAGCCCTGAACCACAGAGGTGGAGCTGGGTCTCTCCAGGCCTTCAGAGAGATGGGAAAGACCCAGTACCTGTGGTGGAGCCAAGGCAAGCCCAGGTCCCAGGCTCAGCGTCATCACCAATGATCTGCACGGACCTTATGTGCAACCCCTCCCCTCTCTGGACCTTAGTTCCCATCCATACAATAAAGCAGATAAATCAGGTGACCCCCAAAAGTCCTTTTCATCTCTGACATTCAGGAACTTTCAGACCCCCTGACCCTCCCAAGGGACAGCCCTCTCCATCACAGGGCGGAGCAGCTGGTACCTCTGGCAGATAAAATGTTCTGGGCACCTGAGACATCAAATAGCCCTGATGTGAACTGAGGAGAGGAGAGGATTTTCATTCGGTTAAAGCAATACACCTTGATTTTCAGTCTCCTGCACCAGGCTGGGGGTGGGCTGCCCCAGGAAGCATCTGGTGGATGTGGGCGTCGGGCGCAGGGCGGGCTCTGGGGCCAGGGCTTGGAGATTCAGGAAGTCTTTATCCTGAGAATCTGTGCCTGAGGGCTCAGGAGGGATGTGAGGTGGGCTTCTATACTGGAAGCAACAAGTATGCGAATTTCACACCCACTCCCACCAGAGGTAGGTCCCTGCGTCCATTCCTCCCCTCACCTCTGGATCCCATCACTCATCTGGGCCCAAGTCTTGCTTCCTCTTGAAATTAGAGCATATGAGGTTCGAAAACTCAGCACTGGAAGAGACCTAAGGGTTACAGCATCCACACACAGCCCCTAGTGGGCCCACCTCTCCGACCTTCCCTGCTCAGTATCCCAGGAAAATGGGCATGTGGGCTCTGTGGGAGCCCTCTGAGCTCCTCAAGAAACTGAGCACTTTAAGGGGCCACACTAATCGTCAGAAAGTTCCTCCTTGTTATTGCAGGTTAAAGTTTTCCATTAGTGATCATCGATCCTGACCTCCTTCTGTAATGTGTAGAGAAAGGGTAAGAAAAAAACCCTTTCATTGTGAAGTTAAATATGCATGATCCCTGAGTACACAGCAAGGCTTGTGCAGCTGCCAATCTGGGCTGGCGTGGCTTGGAATCCTGAAATTGTTGTAGGGCTGGAAGAAAGCTTTACCATCATCTGGGTCAACCTCCTTGTTTGACTGATGGGAAAACTGAGGCCCCAGGAGGGAACGCCTTGTGCACAGTCCCATAGGGTTCTAAAGTCTGATGACTACCTCTGGAATGCTGAGGGCCCCCACAGCTGAGGCACATTCTCAGGGTTTACACTGGATCCCCAGGGGCATCCCAGGCCCCATCCAGCCTCTCATCAAGGGGATCTGGAGTCAGAAACACCCAGGTGCAAATCCCAGCTCTGCCACTTCTGAGCTGTGGGACTTTAGGCAACTGACTCTGCGCACTTTCTCAGCTGTAAAATGGGGAGAGTTTAGCCGGGCGCGGTGGCTCACATCTGTAATCCCAGCACTTTGGGAGGCTGAGGTGGGCGGATCACCTGAGGTCAGGTAGTTCGAGACCAGCCTGGCCAACATAGTGAAACCCTATCTCTACTAAAAATACAATAATTAGCCAGGCATAGTGGCAGGCACCTATAATCCCAACTGCTTGGGAGGCTGAGGCAGGAGAATCACTTGAGCCTGGGAGGCGGAGGTTGCGGTGAACCAAGATCGCACCATTGCACTCCAGCCTGGGCAACACAGTAAGACTCCATCTAAAAAAAAAAAAAAAAAAAAGTGGGAAGAGTTTATAGATCTAATTCTGCAGTTGCTGTGAAGGTTAAATTTTTTTTTTTTTTTTTTTTTTGAGACAGAGTCTTGCCCTGTCGCTCAGGCTCACTGCAATCTCCGCCTCCTGGGTTCAAGCGATTCTAGTGCCTCAGCTTCCCAAGTAGCTGGGATTACAGGTGCATGCATCACATCCAGCTAATTTCTGTATTTTTAGTAGAGATGGGGTTTCACCATATTGGCCAGGCTTGTCTCAAACTCCTGACTTCAGGTGATCCACCCGCCTCGGTCTCCCAAAGTGCTAGGATTACAAGTGTGAGCCACCGTGCCCAGCCTTGATGGTTAAATTAATCCAGTATTTATTAAGAACATCCCGAATGCCCCGCATGTTCCAAGAGCTGAGGAATACAGCAGCAACTCTGAGGTAACGATGTAAAGCACAATTGAAGTAGACACAGAAAGTACTAAGAACAGGTTGGTTCCTGTTATATAATCCTGCTCACACTGCTTCCTAGCTGAGGTGCTACAAACCCTGACCCTGGGAAGGGGCCCAACACCCTTTCCCTTCCCTCCTAACACTGTGGGTCAGAAGGCAGGGGGCACTGAAAAAAGATTCCCATTCCAAGAACCCACTGCCCACTGGGTTCTGAATCATATGCAAGAAATGGGTGGGCATTTCAGAAGACCTTTTCATCCGTTTCTCCCTCCCCACTGCACTGAGCAGCAGCCTGTTCTGAGCAAATGCCCAGAGCACCCTCCTTTAGCCTAGGAGGCGGCTGGTCTCAGAGTCAGACTGTGGCCCGTGCCTGGAGGATGGACACGGATCTTTGGAACGTACATGGTGTCCAGGTCCCTTCCATGGGCAGAGCCTTTTGTAGATTGTAGACTAATTTCATAACCAAGTGTTCCAATGCAGGAGGCTGGGAGAGCAGTGGCTCTCCCAGTCGGTGGCCAGAGGTCCAGCTGTGAAGTGCAGGAACTGTGGTAAGCACCTTGCCAATGCTGTTGTCTCACGGAGCCCACACACAGTCCTGCTGCTCACGGACAAGGAGATTGAGGCCCAGAGAGGCAAGGTGCTGCCCCAGGGTCACACAGTCAGCCAGAAACTGGCTCGGGGTCAGTGCATAGTCATCTGATGCCCCAGCCTGGTGCTGTTTACCCACAGCACTCGCTGCCTACCAGCTGTGGAAGGCGCCCAGAGTTGGGATGTGGGGGGTCTGAGGTTAGCCACACGGTGGATTTGTATCAAGCCAGGGCAAGCACTGGGTCTCCTGACTCTGGATCCACGGTGCTTTCCGCTGCCTGTCCCACATCTGCGGGCAATTATAAGTCCCAGCTCTTCTTCCCACAGAGGAGGGGGGCTGCTGATAACTGCTGTCTGGGAGGAGGGTGCTGACCAGATGGTCTCCTTCCTCTCCCAGGACTAAGCCAGGGCCTGGGCAGACCCTTGGAGCAGTCAGACCTGAGGCTGCACTTTCTGCTGGAGAAGGTGCTGAAGCCAGGAGCAGGCTCTGCAGGAGGTCGGAGATTCTTCCCTCTGACTAGGAGCTTCCCGGAGAGCACGAGGTAAGCCCTTAGAGTCAGGCAGGCTTCAGCCTAAACACCACCTCGACTCACCGTATGGCCTTGGGAAAGTCACTTAGCCTCTCCAGACCGCAGCTTCCTCATCTACAAAAAGGAGGTAGTAACACTGATTTCAAAAACTTGCCATGAGGACTCCAAGGTGTGTGAGGTACCAGGCTCTATGCCTGCATGAGGTAGATGTTCAGGGACTGTATGTCCCTGAAGGCTATGGCTTTTGGGTCTCCCGCTTGGAGACAGGGGAGGACTGTGTGACTTCAGAACTTGTCACTAGAAGCCTCTGTGCAATCAGGAGGTCACAGAGGGAAGCAGACATACTCCTCCCTGCTTGCAATGGAGAAATGCCGCCTGGAGGAGCCACACGATGTCCTGGAAGGGCACCTGTGAGAAGGCTGGAGGCCTGGGTGCTAGTCTCACACTTGGGAGCAGAAGGTCTTCAGTGAGCTCCCCCTTCCTTTCACCAGGACACTTTCTCAGTCCCACTGCCTATCCAGGGCTGGGCACTGGGGGCAGAGCACAGGATGGGGAAACCTTAAACCTTTCCCCAGCAGAAAGTGCAGCCTCAGGTCTGCTGCTGGGGCCTGAACAATCTCTGATGAACAAACAGAACATAAACAGATCACCAACAGGGGAGGGCCAAGTAACATGGATTCAGCACAAAGTGCATGGCTAGCACTTGGAAGACAGGAAGAACCTGGGAAGGCTGCCTGGAAGAGGTGGAGTATGGAATATCCCTGAAAGAAAAGTGATGAAGAAGGGCATTCCAGGAAGGGGGAAGAGGGAGGGCAAATGCCCACAAGCAGGATGGTGCACATTCCTTCTGGGAATTCTGGGATCTGACTGGCGGGAACAAAAGGCCCAAGTCTGGAGTAATGGGGCACAGGGAGATTCCAACCTCTCCAGGTTGTGCCACTTACTAGCTGTGTGGTTACAGTTATGTGGCTGCCTGAGCCTCAGATTCCTCATGTATAAAACGAAGGTAAAAACAGTCACTGCCTCTGGGGTTGCTGGTGAGCATTACATGAGATCAGTCTCATAAAGCACTCAGCACAGTCGCGGCGTGCAGTAAGTGTCAAGCAGTGGCAGCCTCTGTTAGGAGCTGGGAGTTTCTCCAGGCACTGGGGAGCCATAGGCGGATCTTGGGCAGGGAAGTGGTGTGATCGGATTTATGCTTTAGAATGGCATGGAGAAGGAGTAGAGTCCAGAAGGAGGGAGGACAACGAGGAGGCCTGAGCAGCTGCCTGGGACCAAAGGAAATGGCCCACTGGCTGATCCCTTCTTCACAGAGGAGCCCCCCAGATCTGACAATCAGGTCGCAGCCCCCGGTCCCCAGCCCCAGCAGCATGACCGCTAAGGGGTTGCCATGGCCCCCCATCGCCCTTGAACTTTCCTAGCCCTCAAACTTTTCTAGCTGCTGGGGGTTTAGAAGGATATCTTAGGAATCTAGAAAATTTGCAAATCCATTTGAATCCCCAAAGGTTGCCTGGTGGCTGACTGGCCTAAAGCCAGACTGATTCTTAGAAACAAGGCTTGGGCCGAGGAACAGCGGCTATGGTCCTGAAGTCCCCAGTCCCCGCTTTCTGTGTACCCTTCTCCCAATTCCCCTCTCCCGCTCCTCCCAGCTCTCCCCACTCCCCATTGACTGTGCTGTGCTTTGGAGGCCCCCACTCAGCGCCCAGAAACCCCTGAGAGTTTTTGATGAAGGCAGGGGCAGCAGGGATGATGAGGTGGAGGCCACTCACCCCAGAGCAGGGGAAAGGAGAAAACTGCCTCCTCCAACCCTGACATCACCCAGTCTCCCAGCCTCCTCTCATCTGGTTTTATTAAAAATGTCTTCCTTTTTTTTTTTTTTTTTTTGCCTACTCAAAGAGATGCAGGCTAGGGCAAAGGGACAGGGCATGGGGCTGGGGTTCCCACTTTTTTCCAGTGCTTACCTTGCTGCTGATGGCTTCTGGTGTGGGCAGAGTTCCAGGCTCTGGACAGTCACCCCCTCCAGGAAGTCCTCCTTACTGCCCTCTGCCTGTTATCAAGTTTGGAGTTTCTGTTATCAGAAAGTCTGCTGGTCCCAGAGTGGGTAACAGCTGGGTAGAAGGCCAGGCAGGACCGTTGCAGGCTCCTGAAGGCTCAGGAGAACGGAGGGATGGAGGGAGGGGACTGCTGCAGGGAAGAGGAGCGGCCCAGCTTCGCCTCACTCCCCAAGCATCCTTCGGGAGGAGCAGAGCCGCCAGAGGGGCCGCCCTGGGTCTGGCTGTCTGTGTTGGGCAGGGCGAGCGCAGGCTGCTGCTGGGCAGCTGGGCTGAGGGGCCGGCTCTCTCCTCCTCGTTGTTGATCTCCTCTCTGGCTCCAAGTTGCTCACAGAGCGATCCTGGGTCCCAGATAGGGCGGGCAGTCACTGCTGGCTGCTGGCAGCCTCAGGAGCTCACACCACTGTGGGCTTCCATGCCCCACCCCGCCTTCCCCCGCCACTTTGGGGGAAAGGCTGCAGGGCGGCTTCTGATTGGCCCAGCTGGGAGAAGGGGGGCGGTGGGGCAGGGAGGGTGGACGCGTGCGTCTGTTTTCAATTTCAGGGTTTTTTTCCCCCTCTCTCTTTCTTTTCCCCCAAGTTTCTTGTTTTTCTTCTTTTCCCTCTGCTTACTCCCTCCCGTCGCCCGTTCTCTCAGGATGTGAGGGGATGCTTAAAAATTCCACAGCCCACGCCAGCCGCCAGCCGCTGAGTCACTTTTGTCAAAGAGTGGCCTGGACCCCACTTGCCTGATGCCCATCTCGGGTGGCTGCCTCCCCTTGCCATGGCACCCAGGGAGAGTCATATCTCAGTGCCTCAGTTTCCCCATCTGTAAAGGAGACTGATCATCTCTGTGGTTGATTCAGTCAACCTTCATTCATTGAGCAAGCATACTGAGTGCTTACTATGTTCTAACACTGTACTGAGTGCTGGGAACAGAGCAAGACATGGTCCTGACCTCAGAAGCACCCAGGCTAGTGAGCGAGATATTCACTGGGCAAGCAGGTGTCCGGTGGGCAGACAGGAGGCTGGCAGTGCATTTAGAGGGACCCTTAATGGAGGCCTGAGAGAATCAGAGAGCACTGCTGAGAAGAGGTGACGTGGAGGAGACGGAAAGATCCTCCAAGATGATCAGCCATTTTTCAGAAGGACAAACCAAGGCCCAGGAGTGAATTGGCACAGAGAGGGAACGTGATTTGGTCAAGGTCATCCAGCACAGATCGGATATCTCTGGGTATTGACAGATACATTCCTTTTCGTGTCTCAAAGCCCCTGGGGTGTAAGGAGAGGATTATTTACCCCATTTTATAGATGGGGACACTGAGGCCCAGAAGAGCAAAATAAGCTTCCCAAGCTTACACAGCAATGGCAGAGCTGGGGCAGAACTAGGTCTCATGAGTCACATGATGGAAGAGACATAAGTCATCTGACCCCCACCCAAGACCCCCATTCCAGTGTAGATGAACCCCCTGCCCTGCTTTCTTCCTAGGTTCCCCCTGTGGCTCTTTCATTCAGTCACTCAACAAGATACTTTTGAGGATCTGTTTTGTTCCGTTTCCATTCTCTGGCTCTTCTTTCCCACCAGGGTCTGCCAAGACTCCTCCAGTTCCCCCGGCTGGATCTCTTCTCAGCCTCTCAGATCAGAAGACATCTCCAGTTACAGACTCCTAACCCTCAGATGCCAAAGGGCATTATTTTAGAAGGGCATATAGAGTGGGCTCACCACCCCTGCTCCCACTACTGTACACACGGGGTAACTGAATTCCAGAGGGTGAAGAAAGGTGTCCCAGGTGACACAGGTAGAGGCCGGCTCTGCCCTCCTTCCACTCTCCCCTCTGCACCGCTAAGTCTTTCCTCCTCAGCTTCCCCCAGGCCCCTGTTCACAGAGCAGGGGATTTGCCTGAGCTGGGATTCCATGCCCACCACAGTCAACAATCTTGCAATCATTTCTTGGTCTAGTCCCAATCGGGATTGCCCAGCAGAGCATCTGGGCTGGACCATATGGAAGGAGAAGTGTTCTCAGACTGGCTCCCTGCCACGGGTTGGGGACCAAAAGAGTACCCCAAGAGAGGGGGCCTGGCCAGGTATTTGTGGCAGCAAGGTCGTAGGGGAATGTGAAAAGATCCTACAGGCCACAAGGTCAGGCTTGCACAGGGATTTCTTGTGCCCAAAGACTCCGTCAGAAATTTACGACTCCCCTCCTAGCATCTGCCTGGGCCATTCACCTGTGAAGCCTTGGCTGACCCTCTGCAGCCTGGCCAGCCTGGGGTAAGCCAGGAGACACACCAACCCCTAATCCCCAAAGAAGCTAGTCTGGGAGTCAGAAGACCCAGCCACAGACTTATTGGGAGACCTTGAATAGGTCCCTTGCCCTTCCTGAGCCTCAGTTTCCCTATCTGTTTATAACAGGTGTGGACTCACTATGCTACAAGGCCCTTGGGATGGTCTGTCTGCAATTTCCCTTAGAGCGGGACTCTAGTAAGGGAGAGGAGGTTGGTGAGCCCTACGGCAGGGGTACAGCTGGGGGCCAGAGATGCAGCACAGAGGGGAGGGGCAGTTGGCGGTGGCTCCCCTGAGAAGCTGGCGGCCTCCGGTTTCCGGCCAGCCCAGCCGTCCTGAGGCCCATCTGGAATTACTTAGCCCCTACCACCATTAACCCTTGGTGGGCACCAGGACTGTCATTCCTCTTCTCAACTGAGATATGGGTGGGAGGCGCAGAGCTATAGGGAGCACCCCAGGGCACTCGTCAAGGACAGGACAATTGAGGCAAAAGTATCATGATTGAGAGAGGAGGTTGGAAAGCTACAGATAGAGCTGGGTTTGAATCCCAGCTGCTCCAGTTTCAAGCTACATGAGCTTAGGCAAATCACTTAAACTCCTGGGCCTTGGTTTCCTCCTCTGGAAAATGGAGATAAGTCAGAGACTCTTCGATTTGTACAAAGGACTTAGTACATTGCCTGGAAGTGTTATTACTGAAATAGTGAGTTCCCTCATTCGAGCAGCATTTCATCACTGTGTCTCTCTGGGCCAAGCCCTCCCTTTTCTGGGTCTTGCATTCCCCTTGTGCACTCTGCCTTCAGGGGCAATGGACAGGGCACATGGGCAGTGCAGCATCATCACCCTGGGGTGGTCAGCGTGGCCCCCCGCCCCACTGTGGACAGGATAAGCTATGAGCATCCTCACACCTGCCCAGATATGGGGAGCCCAGTACAGCCTTGGACAAGGCTGTCTTGGGGAAGGTTGGGCTGCGAGTGGGTGGGCAGAGCATGGAATATGGGGAGCCCTGCCTGAGGTGGACTGGGATGGGGTGCAGTGGGAGAGGGGGGCTCTGGGCCTTAGGGTTCCACACTACCCTCCCCCACAGCACAGTGGCACACTCAAGAGTTAAATATCTGGACTTTGATGATGGCAGCTCCAACCCAGCTCCACCACTTCCCAGCCATGTGATGCTGGGCGATGATATTACCTGAGCTCTCTGAGCCTCAGTACCTTCAACTGTGAAATGGGGACACACGTGCCTACCTCACGGGGTTGTGGAGAGACCTGAATAAGCCATGCCCACAGGCATTTTGTCTAGCCCTCAAGCAAAACAAGAAAGTGCCACAAAAGGTGACTGATCCAGCCGGTACAGTGGTTCACGCCTGTAATCCTAGCACTTTGGGAGCCTGAAGCCGGCAGATCACCTGAGGTCGGGAGTTTGAGACCAGCCTGGCCAACATGGAGAAATCCCATCTCTACTAAAAATACAAAATTAGCTGGGTGTGGTGGCGCATGCCTGTAATCCCAGCTACTCGGGAGGCTGAGGCTGGAGAATTGCTTGAACCCGGGAGGCAAACGTTGCGGTGAGCTGAGATCGCACTATTGCACTCCAGTCTGGGAAACAAGAGCGAAACTCCACCTCAAAAAAAAAAAAAAAAAAAAAAAAATGGTGACTGATCCTCAGGTGTTACCAAGAGCTGCTGTCATAGAAGTCCACCATCAGGGCTGGAGGGAAGCTCACCAACATGCTCATTTCACAGCCAGTATGACTGAGGCCAGTGATGGAAAGGAACTTGTGCAAGGCCTTGTGATGTGTCAGCCACAGACTGGGACTGGAACCGCGGCTTTCTGTCTAGACTCATAGGCCCATGCTCTTCCCCAGAGGAGGGAACCAGGCTGAACAGACCCCTGTGCTAAGACCCCCCGCCCACCCACACTTGTCAGAGCCAGAGCGGAAGCTGCAGCTCTCAGTGGGGCAGGGGGAGGGAACCGGAAAGGGAGCCTGAGTGGGAGAATTCCCAGGAGGCTGCTCAGTCCTCACTCAGGCAGGCCAGCGGCCACCACATCTGGCTCTCCCACGCTCCCGGCTCTGCCCCCACTCCCAGGCTCCCCAGGCAGGGTTATGGGGTGGGGGAGGGGGTGATAAGGAAGCAGCAGACATATCCCAGGCTCTAACACAGTCATCTTAGATGTCAGGGCCCTAAGATGTGTCCCTTCTGCTGGCATGGAAACTGAGGCCCAGAGAGTGGAGGGAACTCGTCTGAGGTTCACAGTAGTGGTGAGGGAAGCTAGAATACAGGACTCCTGATCCCCAGCCCAGATCCTTCCACCCATGCGTGCCCTGAGCGGAGCAGGTAGATCCTTGTGCCTGTGGCTGGAGAGCCAGAGGGGCACAGAGTGGGAACTTTCCCCCTACCTCCTGGACACTCAGTGTAGTGGCTTTCTGAGTGGGCAAAGGACCAGTGGGGGCCTTGGGCCACATTCCCTCCCTAGATTCCTAGGACTGTCTTACTGAGCCGGACTGTAGCCACCGAGGCCTGCCAGGATCCCAGGAGATAAAGGCTTCAAGACACTGCCTGTTCAGCCTCTCCCCGCCCCCTTGCTGGCCTCCCTTTCAGTGCCCCAGGACCGTGGGCAACTGAAGTGTGTTCGTCTGGTACACGCAGATGGCTCACAGATCCCTGGAGGAGCAGGGCCCTCACCCTCACTGGGTGTGCTGGCTCCTAAGGTCCGGAGAGCACCAGAACCTTTTTGAGGGCACACAGCAGGCTTACAGTGGGGCCTCTCCATGTAACATCCAGTTATCACTAAGATAACTGTTTCTCCAACCATCCATCCATGTGATAGAAGTTAATTGAGGACCTACTATGTACCCTGTCCTCCTGTCCTCACAGAGTTCACAAGCAAACACCAAGGAAACCACAAATTAATAATATTAGATTGTGATGAGTGCGATGTAAGAGACAGAGAGAATGATGAGCCGGGTGGATGGGAGTTCTTGCTCAGGTACAGTAGGACTTCTGTGGGGAGGAAACAGGCCTGTGAGGCCACACACATGCAGGAGTAGGAACAGTGTTCCAGGCAGGGGGAAAAGCATTTGCAAAAGCTTGGAGGCCAGAGAGATCTTGATGTGTTTGAACAAAGAAAAAAGAATGGTTGAGGCAGAGAGCGGGCAGAGTGGGGTAGAAGGTTGGAGAGGCGGTCATTGGCCAGGCATCAGGGCTTTGTGGGCCCGAGAGAGTCTGACTTTTATCCTGAGGGTCAGTAGGGGCCACTGCAGGATTTTAAACAGGGAACTGATGAGACCAGGTCACCAAGGTGCACTGCGGAGGATGTACTAAAGAGGGCAGGAGGGAGGCAGGGGACGAGTGTGGAGGCTGCAGTGGCCGATCATGAACTGAGCGCTGCGTGCACACACACCCCTGCTCCGTGCTTCCCCCAACTCTTTATCCACCTGAGAGGCTGCAGGAATGCATCTCAACAGGGAGTCTGGGCTTCAGGGTCCCAGCCTGTGTGTGGCCACTTGACTCACAGTATGGCCCTTTTCCTTCCCCGGCCTCTGTATCCTCTGAACAGTGGGTCACACACAGTGCTCCTCTGATAAGGACATCTATGCCCTGGGCCTCCGGTTCTAGCATGTCCTCTGCTACCTAAGTGTCTGTGTCCTGGGGTCTGCCACGCTTCCCTGCACCACTGTTTCCCTAGGACAATCAGTGCCGTCTGGGCATTACTGAGACAAGGCAACAACTGTCTGGCGAGTCCTCCAGCAGTACCCAGGAGTGCCAGCAGGTGGCGCCTCCAGCCCCTGGAGGGGTAGGAGGAGAAGAAAGGCATTGGGAGGAGAGAGGCTTCTGGAAGGCAAAGATGCCTCACAGGAGCCCCCCTCCTTCCCCGCATCTGTCCCTACCTGGAGGTGGGCAGGGCAGGAATTAAGATCCCCGATTCTGAGGTGGAAGCAGGGACTCAGAGAGAGGAGTTAACGTGTCCAAGGTCACAGAGCGAGACTGAGGCTTGGCTGGGATGGGCCCCCAGTCCAAAGCTCTTGGACTACAGTCCAGAGAGAACTTCAAGAGGCTGGCGGTGCGGCGCAGTGGGCCTAACACTGGCCCTGGTGCCCACCAACTTCTCTTAGGCAAACTATTTCCAACAGAAAGCTGAGCCCAGAAACTTGTCTCTTCTAGGGCCATAAACCTGATTGAAAAACCAAGTTATCACTAAGATCTTTATGAGGCCATCAGCTCTGTGCCCCACCCCAGGAGGCCCTGGCTGGGTGTGTGAGAGCAGCCTGTAGGGAGGGCTTCCAGGGGGAAGCGGGGCCTACCCGGGAGTCAGAAGAAGGAGGGGTCCAATAAACAGCCACTCCCAGGGGCAGGGGATGTCAGAGAGGAAGAGGCTGCCCACAAGACAGGGTAGACAGGGCCTTCTCCACGCACAGAGCCACACTGGACTGCTATCCCAGTCCCAGTGAGCACAGGGGGAGACTGAGGCCCAGGGGCTCAGGGTCACAAGGCGAGTCAGAAGCCAAGGTGGGAAGACCTGCAATTTCAGACTCCCACCCTGGGTCATTTAAACAAGGTTACAGTGTCCTGGTTGGAGGGAAACTGGCGGTGCCACATCAGCGCTGGCTCAGGACTTCTACAGGGGGTCCACCTAGGGGTGAGGGCCAAGGGAGAGCAGAGGCTTTTTTGCATGAAGAAGTCAGAAGAGGAAGAGGAACCAGCTATTTGTTTAAGCAAAATCCCAACTAACAAACTAGGGGGCAGGGAGGCACACACAGCTCACTATCCTGCCAGTGGGGGCCAGACGTAGAAGAAAGAAAAACTTTAGCTGGGTATGGTGGCTCACACCTGTAATCTCAGCACTTTGGGACGCCAAGGTGGATGGATCACCTGAGGTCAGGAGTTCGAGACCAGCCTGACCAACATGGAGAAACCCCGTGTCTACTAAAAATATAAAATTAGCCGGGCATGGTGGCAGACACTTGTAATCCCAGCTACTTGGGAGGCTGAGGCAGGACAATCGCTTGAACCCAGGAGGCGGAGGCTGCAGTGAGCCGAGATTGCTCCACTGCACTCCAGCCTGGGCAACAAGGGTGAAACTCTGTCTCAAAAAAAAAAAAAGAAAGAAAGAAAGAAAGAAAGAAAAAGAAAAACTTCCAGCTAGGACACTGACTTCTGTGTGACTTCAGGCAGGTGACTTCGCTTCCCTGAGCTCCAGCTTCCTCCCCTGCAAAATTGGGCTAACAATCAACCCCACCTCATTGTGCTACTGTGAGGAGGAACTGAGATAACACATGCAAAGGGCTTGACATGATGCCTGGCACTTAGTAAATGCTTAATACATAGCAGTGCTATTGTTGTTGTTATTATTACTCCAGCAAAATGTCAAGGGCCAAACCCTGAAATCTCAGAGAGAACTGAGCTAGGAGTCAGAAAGCCCAGTACACGGGAATCCACAGGAAGGGTGGGGGCCCAACCCAGGATGTGTTTGTGGAGTGGGAGGGACATCCACCCTGGGAGGGCACACTACTGAGGGGACCACAGAGCAGCTGGAGGGGCTCCCCAGGTCTTGGGGGTCCCTGGCTCTGCCCTCTGCCTGATCAGGAAAACAGTCTTTGCTCTGCTGGGAAAGGACTGCCGCTTTGGCCCCCAGCTCTCAGCTACCACCTAGTCCTGGCCACCATCTCCACCACTCCTGGACCCCTGCCCGGCTTCCTGCTGCTCTCTGGCGCCCCGCCTCTCCTCTGGCTCATTCTCCCCACACCAGCCACAGCTGTCTTACCGCCACTGCCCTCGGCCACTCTAACCCCTACATAATACCCTTCCGCACCCTCATCAGGCTTGTCCCACCAGGGCCTGCTCTGTCCCTTGCCGGACTCCTCTCTTGCCTCTACCACTCCAGACTGGCCTTTCAGTGCTAGGAGAACAAGTGTCCCCTCGGGCCTCAGGGCCTCTGTTCATACTGACCCTTGACCCCTGCCACCCTTCCCCACTCCCCAGGGCCTTGACTCACATGTCACTTCCTCCTGCAAGGCTTCCCTGACTCCTCCCTCTGGGTCAAATCTCCCTATTCCTGGCCCTTGCCAAGATGTAACTTTACCTTCATTTGTGATTATTTGATTCATACCTGTCCACCCCTGCCAGACCCCAACTGTAAGTACTGCAAGGGCAGGGCCTCACTCAGTACCTAACATAGTGTCAGCACAAAGGAGATGTGTTAATGCATATTTTTCAAATGGATAAATACATAAAGAAATGAATTTGTATGCCTTTCCAACCTTTAAGCCTACCATTTAGGCCTGACAGAACATACTCTTGAAAGTAGAGGGCACCTAGAGAGCACCCTTCCCCCAGGATAGACATCCTTTCCCCAGCATCCCTAACGTGAGACTGACCTCCAGCAGTCACTTACATACCTCCTGTGATGATGAGCTCACTCTCTCTCATGACAGCCCATTTCCTGACAGATGGCCCCTAACAGAGCACTTTCCTACATATGGGTGGGCTGAAATCCACATCTGTAGCCTGCAGCTTCCTCCCGGAGGTCCCAAGGCTGCCATGTCTTCCTCCCCAGACTCAGATCCCACTCCAGGTCTTCTCTTCCTGCAGTCCAAGCAGTCCCTGTTCTCTCAGCTCAGAAAGTGGAGTTCAGTCCTCTTGGGCCTCTTCTCCCTCCTCTGTGTACTTGCCAATTTCCCACCAATACCTTGAAAACTTGAGTCCTAAGCAGAGCCCAGAGCTCCAGATGACTTCTGAGAAACATTTCAGCACTGCATCCACTTCCTGACCTGGGAAAGTGGGATCTTCCCTGCTGAGGCAGCCATGTGCTCATCTGTGTCATGTGCTGATCTGCACACATGTGGACAGCCATGTGCTCCTGCAAGGTAGCCAAGGGCTCCGCCCGGTCAGCAACAGCCAGGATCTCCCTTCCCCTCTCCTACAAGCAGCCTTCATTTTGCTGCAAACACTGGGCACTACTCCTTTCCTTTCTGAGCCTCAATGCTTCTACCTGTGCAATGGAAAGGGTTCCTCTGAGCAGGAAGCGGAGGGAGCCCTGTGCTGACTGAGTCTCCGGCTCTATCACGTATCAGAGCTCCAGAAGAGCAAGAGTCTCACCAGGGCCAGCTTCCTGGGTGGGTCACCATTGCAGTCACACAGAGCCCAGTGTGTGGAAGCGCCCCGGGCTCAGGTGAATGCTCTGCTGCCACCATCCTGAAATCTTTAATCATTTTCGAACAAGGGACCTTATATTTTTTTATTTTGCTCCAGGCCTGGCAAATTATGTCCTGATCCCGAAACATCTGCCCAGCCCTGAGACGATACCTACCAGCCCCCAGCTAATATGGTGACCCAAGAGAGAGACAGGTTGAACAGATAAGACCCTGATTCTGACCTTCTTCGGGGGACCACACATCCCTGCACAATGAGAGGAACCCAGGAAATGTGGGCCCATCCAATCCCACAGGGTGCTTCTGCACAGTTCCCTGGCACAAAGCCCTTGTGGGGAGGGACCCCACCTGACTTCCTGACCCAGAGCCCTGTCCTTCATGCATTCTTCCCCAAATCCCTCAGCCTTGCCCCCACTCCCAGTTCACTGACACCCCCTCAAGTGTTCCCATCCCCCACTCCCCCTTAGGTAACTATGAAATGTTTGCCAGTCCTTAATATGGGGTGGAGGAACATGTGATGCATTTAAAATCCCAAGGGGGCTCCAGCCATAATAAATGGATCAGGGCTTTTGGATCCCGATTCACACAAACCAACTGCTAAAAAGACATTTTTGAATCAATTGGAGTACTCTGAATAAGAACTGTGTGTTAGGTAATACCCAGGAATTTGTGTTAATTTTGCTAGATGTGATAATGGCATATTATGTAAGAAAATGTCCATGTATTTTAGAGATGCATGCTGAAGTATGTAGGGGTAAAATGACATGATGTCTGGAATTTGTTTTAAAATACTTCAGAAAAGCGGGGAGTAGATGAAATAAGTATGACAAAACCTTAATAGTTGTTGAAGCGGGGTGATGGGTACACAGCAGTTCATTATACAATTCTACTTTTGTGTATGCTTGAAACTTCTCAATTAAAAAAAGAGGGTAGAGGGTCATCAAGATAATTTGCTAAAAGTTTCCTGTAATGTCCCCAGAAGACCCCCCCAACAGACACACACACACACACACACTGTGCCTTTTGAGAACTTTCTCTAGAAGGCCAACCCAGGCAATCCCCCGACTGTAAAGAAGACTCGTGTATGTATGTGCATATGTGCATTTCCCCAGAGAAAAACATCCACAGCTTCCACAACGAGAGGGGTCGTGACCCCTCCCCGCCGAAAGATTAAGGACCTGCGCTCCTACAGACGGGAGCCCTGTTTGAAGTCTGCGTTGCCCCTCACCTCAAGCTGGTCACTGTGTGAAGTTGGCCAAGAATCCCCCTGGCCCCTGGGTGCCTGTTCCTCCACCTGTAAAATGGGGCTGCAGGGCCGTCCACGCGGCCACTGGAAGGACAAGATGTTCAGGCCGCTAGGCCGCCCCCTGGCAAGTGATTTCCACTCGCAGCGCGGCCTCCACCCTCGCCCAAGACGCGCCCTCCGCGCCCCCACCCCCTCCAGGCCTTGGCCAGTCCACCTCCCGCTTGGGGCGGCAATTTGTCTCCTTTTGAACCCCCCCGCCCCCGACGGGTTTCCCCCTTTGATTCGCGGCCCGGAGGCTTCCCCCCGCTTTGAAATGCAAACCCGCCTCGGCTGGGGCCGCGGGC
>NW_012102943.1:1931307-1993999 GCF_000951045.1 Mandrillus leucophaeus | reverse complement strand
CCCTACGAGTGGATGCGGCGCAGCGTGGCGGCCGGAGGCGGCAGTGGCAGCGGTAAGGACCCCTTCCTCGCCCTGCACCTCTGGACCTGCAGGTGCTCGGGCGCGACCCAGGCCACCCCGTGTCTGACCTCTGCTCCGGCCCTGCTCGGGTTCCCGGGAGTGTGGCCCTCCTGTCCACTCTCGCCCCAGGGGGCTGCTCTTTGAGCTCCCTCTCCTGAGTCTCAGGCTGTCGGAGCCTTCAGCAGCTCAGCCTAACCCTCTCTCTGTACAGATAGGGAAACCCAGATCCCTTGCGAAGTGCGGAAATGCGCCTGCGGCCGCGGAGCAAGGCCCGAACTAGAACGCAGGCTCCCAGACTGGTGTCCTACGCTCATTTAGCAACACCGACTCCTTGCTCTTCATCTGCTTCTTCCACTCCTAACCCAACCCTAGGCAAAGGCGGCAAGTTCGCCCCAGAAGGGACGATTCGTTAACCGTGAACAGGGCAGGTGACTTTCCTGGCCAGGGCTGGGTCTCCCCATCATACAGTCAAGAAGGATTGCTGGGTCATATCCTTCAGGCTGAAAAAGAGCCCTCTTTGGCCAGACTGCGGCAAGGGATCTGTACCTTACCTTCCCAGGGTCCTCCCTGAACTCTTGACCCCGGGGGAGGGGAAGCGGGAGCAGTGGGAAGGGGGCTACTGTTTGGCTCCTGAGCCTGTGAACCTCCTGCCCCCAGGCAGGCCTCTCTGATCCGCCCTCTTCAAAGGCAGGGGAGGGGGCAGGACAAAGGGCCCAACTTTAATGAGGGGCGGCTTGACCTCCGTTATGGGTCCCCCCTTTGTCATGTAACTGGCTCTGCCTTAGCTCGGTAGTGACTCCTGTTGGCCGGAAAGTGAACACGATGTTCCATTGTCCCGACTGTGTCCGGCCTGTCCTGACAAAGGCCACCTAGGCTTGGGGGCGGGAAGCTGGCCTGCCCACCCTTTGATGTCCAGCCCCTCCTCCCCTTCCCCCAGCTGGGAATAAGCCTGGGACTTCCCCCACCTCCTCACACTCTTCACCCCCGTCTCCCCACACACCCTCAGCTTGCCTTGGGGCAGATGCTGGCTTGGCCTTGATCAGGAGCTACAGGTTCTGGCCATAATCATATACCCTTCTTGGAAGTCCCAGGGATATAGAACCTCCTATCTGCCTCCAGGGAGGTACAGGGAACCAGACTCTGCCGCTTGCTTCTGTGGCCTTGATTAAATAACAGCTAATGTTTTGGAACACTTACTAACGGACCAGGCATGACCTAAGTAAGATCTTGCATGCATTAACTCCTTTAACTCTTAAAACATCATTGTGGGTACTATTATCACCCCCATTTTAAGATGAAGAAACTATGGCATAGAGACTTTTAGTACTTGCCCAAGGACATATAACCCATAACTAGTGGGTCCGGGATTTGAACCCAGGAGGACTAACCACTAAGTCTGTGCTCTAATTCTCTATACAACAGCCCCTCTTAAATCAGTCATCTTTTCTGGGTTTCAGTTCTACCATCTGTGAAATTAGAGAGAAGGGAGGTTATGCAGTGGTTTGTACTCTTGTTTAAGTTACAAAAGGACTTCTTTGAAAAATCTGCTGAAAGGTACAAATCTTTTTCCTAGGGAAAAAAATTTTGCATCATTGGGCAATTTCAGGGGTTCTGGAGGCTCCTAGAAGCTTTATCCATAAATCCGGGGTTAAGAACCCTGTATTATATGAGAGGAGGTGGTGGCAGCACCAGTGCTCAGGATCCTGCAGTTCCCAGTCTGTGAGGCTCTGGAGAAGGAAGCCTGCGTTTCTGCTCCTCTGTTCCACTTGCTGCTTCCTGCTCATCCGGTGACTTTGGAGATGAATGGGGAGGTTCCCCATGGGTAGGGACTTGGAGAGAGGCCATCACTGTGTAAGGGAAAAGGAGTGTGTCAATGGGGGTCAGAGGACTGGGGGATCCTGCAGGATCTTCTGTACAAATCACCTCGTGCCTCTGGGCACAAGAGCTGCTGAACCTGGCTCATCCTCTGGTCTCAAAAGTCGCTTGAAAACTGTTGTCTGCAGGCAGATGAGTCTGCCGCACGCAAAAAAGCATTTCCCCCCTTGCTCTCTGAGAGTAGAGGGAAAAGTAGAAGGAGGTCTGGGGGTTCCCAAGGCTCCAGGAAAGGGACTGCCTAGGAGCCAGGTTAGCCCCCTTCTGCAGAGGATGTAGGAACCCTGACCTTGAAGCTAGAAGGTGCTGCCTCTCTATCCGGTGCTCCTGAAGTGGGGGCAGAATTGGGTTGAAACTGTTGACTCTTCCTGAAAGAGAGGCCAAGCCCCTCCTGTCTTTGGCCTCAGATTCTCCTTCTGGGCAATGAAGGCACAGGGTTTCTAGGGGCAGTTCCTGTGCAATGCTGCTGTCCAGGACAGCTGAAGGAGGATCAGTGCATGCCACTGCCCTCCCAATCCCCACTGGCACTGGCCACCAGGTCTTCGGCCTGCCACCAATCCTGGCTAGCCCCTTCTTCCCCCACTTCTGAGCCTCCAGCATTCGAGAATGGACAAACTGGACAGTTAGAGACCGCACATGTAGATGAGGAAACCAAGGTACAGAGACTGTGAGGAATGTTCCAGTTTCACACAAGCAGGGCTGAGCTGGGCTGGATGTCAGAAGAATTGGCTTAGAATTTTCCTATGGTTTCCCATCATATGTAGGATAAACCCCACATTCCTTCCTGAGGTCTATAAGACTACAGCATTTGCACCTGCCTGCCTCCCTGACCTAATCCCTGGCTGCTCTCACCTTGGCTTTCAAGCTCTGGCCATTCCAGACTTCTTTTAGTTCCTCAGACCTGCCAAGTCCTACTGCAGCGCTTGTGCACATGCTGTTCTCTCTTCCAGGAAAGCTCTTTCCCCTGATTCTTTGCAAGAGTGGATCCTTCTTACCCTTCAGATCTTAGTTTAATCATCACCTCCTGTGTGAAGCCCTCCACCATTTCCCAAAGTGGACTCCCCGCTACAACCATCACGAATCTTTGCTGTGTTTTCTTCAGAGCGCTAATTCCAGTCTACTCACTTCCTTACACTTGTTTGTATGTTGTCCATTCCCATGAGGTCCAGAGCTATGTCTGCTTAACCCACCACTGCATCCTGGCACCCAGCTCAGTGCATGGCATTTAGTAGGTGCTCAATATATTTTGTTGAGTGAATGAACAGGGTAAGTGTGAGGGACAAAAGACATCTCTGGGGAACAGGGGGGTGGGTGAGATCTTAGCTTTCACACAGGTTTCTGAGGTCCCAGTCCTAGAATTGGGACCTGTGACTGTCCAGCCAAGCAGTTCAGGTCAGTGGAAACCTGGCTGCCTCTGTCTCTCCACTTGGATGGTACCCCGACTCATGTGGGGAAGTGGGGTTGCTGAGGCTGGGACTGAGACTTCAGTTTCTTCTAAGTAGGGGGCGGTGACAATGGGAAAGATGAGAGAGAGGCTGTTGGGCTTCAATCAGTCTCTGATTCCTAAAGACAATATTAATCAGTTCTGAGTGATCAGTATCATTTGACTGAGGCCAAGACGTTGTTTTTTTTTTCCTTTTCTCTTTGCATTTTCATGAGGAGGGTTTTAAATATCAGCATTTTCATTAGGAGGATTACACATCATCCTTCCATGGAAGGCTCAGCCTCCAATTCCTTTGAATAAACCTGCTCCACAGGTTAATAGCCCATTGGGGTGGCTGAGGTCTCAGGACTAGGGAGACATTCACGCGGATGAGACTGTGGGAGCAAGGTTTAGATCTTGGTCCAACTCCGTCAGCTTTCAGATGGGGAAACTGAGGCCCATGAAGGGCATGAATGCTCCCCTCCCCCCACATTGCAGGCTCTCTCCCTTGGCCTATTGCCACAGCCACCAGCCTGTTCTCTCACCTTCAGCCTCTCTGTGATGTTCCAGCTGTCTTCTAAAACCATTGCCATATTTACCTTCTCAAGGCACATGCCCTACTCAGGAGCATTCTGTGGCTCCCTACTGACATGGAATTGCCATTTCATTTTATGCCATTTCTTTGTTGTAAAATCTAGCTCCATTTCTGTGGCAATCAGAGCCTTCTTCAGAACTGGCCTCAACCATCTATTGAAGCCATTCTCCTGCTACTTTGACTAGATAAGGCAAGTTAAGAGCCAGGGCTTGGGAGTCTCAGACCTGGAATTGAATTTCCATAAGAAGCTGTATAGCTTCAGGCAAGTTAATTTGGATAATTTCTCCAAGCCTGGGCTTCTCCACTGTAACAGGATAATAATAGGATTGCATCTCGAAAGAGATGCCTGCAAAGCACTACCCTGCAGCTAGCACACAGTAGTTGCTTAGGGCATCGGTGCCTGTGACCACCTCAACCAGTCCTTAGCAGGTGCACTGGAGCACAGACCTCAAACTCCCTGCCTCTCCAGTCTGGTCCCTCGACCTGCATTGCCCTCCCTTCCATCTCCTGCTCAAATGCTGCTCAGAGAACCTGCTCTTCACCAGCTCAAATGCTGTTCCTTCTCCAAGGCTGTCTCCTGTAGGAAGCCCTCCCTAATTCCTCCCTCCTAAGCACTGTATCAGGCCCTTGTTTTCATGACACTTACCACTGACTCTCTACTTTCATTGTCTTATTTATGCCTGCCACTTACCATCTGTAGTCCCTCGAGGACCAGTCCTAATCAGTCCCATCCTCACCCTGCCTTGCACATAGTAGGAGCTCGCGAGAGAGCAAATAACTGTGGCATTGGCTAAATCTTTACTGCATGCCAGGCACTGTGCCAAGAACTTTGCGTGGGTGATCTCACTTAAGTCTCATGATAGCCCTGAGTGGTGTAAGGATCTAGTATTAGACTCATTTTATAGATCAGGATAATGAGGCTTAGAGAGGGTAAGGTGGCCTGCCCAAGCTCACACAGCGAGGACATGGCAGCACCGTGTTTACACCCAGTCTACAGCCCAGCAAGCATCTATGAAATAAAGCCACACACTCAGGAAGGGGAGCCCAAGATCCCCCCTTCCCCATGGACATTCCAAGCCAGGTGTGGGGAAAAGGAGGCCAGGCAGGGGATGTACTGTAAGAGGCTGGGGGAGGAGGGGGGCCCAGCAGGGGCCAGGCTGTTTAGAACCGATTCTCCAGGCAGAAGCTACATTTGACACCTCATTGCTCAGATGTAGCTGGGAAAGGGAATGACCCAGTTAGAAGGTGGCAGAAGGCTTTTTTTTGGTTGGGTGTTTTCTCCCTGCTGCTTTGGCAGATATTGCTGCTTAGAGCTTAGGGAATCATTGTGAAGGTCCAAAATGGTTTGTTAGCAGCAGGGTCTGGCGGGTCTGTAGGAAGTTATCTTAACGGGCCAGCCTCTCAGGCTTCTGTGTTGGAGCTCCCGGGATGTGGAAACCACATTCACGTCTGGAGTCAGGGCCGTCACCATGTTAGCATGACAGACCCTCCCCCTGCCACACTCACCCCTCAGGCTTGTGGGGACACCCCACATGGATCCCCCCATCAACAGAAAGAAGGAGCAAGCTAGGCTCCACACCCTCCCATGGCTTCCTGCTGCTCTTGAAACCAAATCCAAATCCCTCTGCCACAGAATCTGCTGGCCTCTCTAGCCTCATCTTGTGCCTCTCCCATTCATTCATTCAACCAGGCAAACAGTAATATTCTCTGAGTGTCTTCTGTCCTGAACTTGCTCCTAGGCATTGGAGATGATGGCCTGAACAAGGCAGACGGGTCCACCTGCGCACAGAGAGCTGCCCTCCCTGCCCTCACTCTGCTCCTCCCTGCCTGGGGGCTTTTGCACATGCTGCTCACTCTCCCTGGAATCTCCTTCCCTGTTCATGACATGGAAGCCTCCTTCTCAACCTCAGGTCTTGGCTTAAATGTGGCCTGTTCCTGGAGACCTCCCCCAGCTAAGTAAAGTAGGGTTCTTCCCCCCACCTCCCCACTCAGTTTAGCTCATTGCTCACTTTCCTTCCTACTACTAATCCCAGTTTGTCATTATTGCATTTGTTTGTTTGTTTTTAATCTACCTCCCCTGCCATGAAGGAGGTAAGGAACTATTTATCAAATAAGTGCTGTGCAGTTATTATGGTAATCATAATGCGAACCAGCATCTATTGGGTGCTCAGTGTGTTCAGCATTTTTTCAAATGCAGGATTTCTGTCCGCAGAACAGCACATTTCTTCTCCATTAGATGAGTGGCTCGGACTAAACTTTAGGAGCACTGGAGATGGACAGAAGGCTGTGCTTTGGACGCTGAGCCGCCAGCTGCTGGGGTGGACGTGGGGAGCAAGGGAGACAGGACTCAGCGGTGCCACCTTGGCTTTTGATCTGAATGGCTGGAGGATTGGAGGTGCTGTTTATGGAGTTAAGGAAGCAGAGGAAGTAGCAGGTTTGTTTTATGTATTCAACAAGGATTCATCAAGTATTCACTGTGTCAGGCACGTGATAGGTGCTGGTGAGCTAAATGGCATGGCCCTACCCTCAAAGAGCATTCAGGGAGCCGAGGCCTAAGGGAAGGGTCTTCACCGAGGTCACACAGCCAGCGTGGGGGAGAAAGAGGCTGGAGGCAGAGCTCCTCACTGCAGCCCCACCTCAAATGTGAGACTTCGGGAGCCACACCTGCAGTGGAGTAGCAAGGGCTTCACTCTCAGACTAGACTAGTGGAAGATGGCCAGGTTGCAGTGGCCTGGAAACTCCACCAGGAAACAGTTCAGCGAGGCCTCAAGTTCTTCAGCCTAGGAGAAGACCTGAAGGGATGCAGTCGCTGTTTGTAAATCTTAAAGGGCTGTCTTGGGCTCAGGGTGCCCCTGTGGAAAAACTCAGGAAGGATATAAATGGGTGGCAGATGCAAGAACTGGCTGCTTTGCAGCTAGTAGGCGTGTGTTGCAGTGTGGGCGTCCGGACCCTGGTAGGAGTTTGATCTAGCAGTGTTTGTCCAGTAGGACTTTCTGCCAGGATGGAAATGCTCTGTATCTGTGCTGCCCAGTAGGCAGTCACCAGCTGCATGTGACTGTTAAACGCTTGAAATGACTGGTGTGACTAAGAAACAGAATTTTACATTTTATTTAATCAATGTGGCTTGTTCCTGTCATATTGGACAGTGCAGAAAAATCCCTCTCAAGAGTTCCCAGAATGGAAATCCATTCTGCATAAGCTCCTTGTTCTTGCATTGAGGAATCTCTCCTGCCTTTTTTTTTTTTTTTTTTTTGAGTTGGAGTTTTGCTCTTGTCGCCCAGGCTGGAGTGCAGTGGCACAATCTCGGCTCAGTGCAACTTCCGCTTCCTGGATTCAAGTGATTCTCCTGCCTCAGCCTCCGGAGTAACCGGGATTACAAGCACTCGCCATTATACCTGGCTAATTATTGTATTTTTAGTAGAGATAGAGTTTCATCATGTTGGTGGTCAGGCTGGTCTCGAACTCCTGGACCTCAGGTGATCCACCCGCCTCAGCCTGCCAAAGTGCTAGGATTACAGGCATGAGCCACCACACCCGGCCTCTCTCCTGCCTCTTTCAGCTTCTTTGTCTCTGTAGTATCATCATCTTCGTCATCACAGTTTTTATTAATAAGTGCTTTGTTAAGTAGGTTATCACTTTGGTCTCCATAACTACCATATAAAGAAAGCATTCATGTCTTCATTTTGAAGATAAATAAACTGAAACTCAAAGAGGTCCAGCGACTTGCCCAGGAACATACCACTGTCACATGGCCCGACTGGGGGAGAGTCACCGGTCTCTGTCTGACTCTAAAGTCCCTTCCTCTTTGCTACCTCCCAAAGCTGGGTCAGATTGTGGACCTTGATGAAGAAGATAGGACAGCAGATGATGCAAAGGTGGCCCTGGAGGAGGAGGGTGCAGAGATGATGAAGAACTCGAACTAGGAAGGAGGGTGACAGTGGGGGGGAGAATCTGGCTAAGGCGGCAGGACTCCCAAAATGGCTGGCCTGGCCATTGTCCCCCTTTCCCCACTCCCACGCCAGCTTCATCCCTGCTAGGGCTTGAGTGAGGAACCATGATATTAGCAGCCTGGGACTGCCAGATCAGCCAAGACAAGCACCCAATTGTGGGTCAGGCAGAGAACCTGATGTCCCAGGAAGGGCATCCATCCACTGTAGAGCTGGTGAGGTTAGGGCACAGTGGAGGACCCTCCCCCTGGTGGTACAGATGGGGAAACAGGCCCAAATAAGGGATAACATGTCCAACTGGTGGGCCAGCCAGATCTCCCCACTCCCAGGCCAGTGTGTTCTTGGCCCTGTGGCTCCCCATTAGGCGACATTCCTCTCTCTCATGAGGGACTCCACCAACATGCCCGCTTCTGCAAATAGCTGTTTTCTCCTTTTTGTCTCCATAGCTTTTTACCC
The DNA here is from genome assembly GCF_000951045.1 of Mandrillus leucophaeus. Taxonomy (NCBI): domain Eukaryota; kingdom Metazoa; phylum Chordata; class Mammalia; order Primates; family Cercopithecidae; genus Mandrillus; species Mandrillus leucophaeus. Next base: position 1,985,646 of record NW_012102943.1, on the reverse strand, counting down.
TTTCCAGACTGCTCTCACAGCCATTCTGTTCCCCAGGCAGGGGAAGGAAAGCCCAGGGAAGTTTGGTCACTTGTCAAGTCCTTCAACTAAGATGGCCAGGCTGGACCACAGCCCAGGTCTCTGCCACCAGGCAAGGTCTGGAAGCTTGCCCCGAACACCCAGCCCTTCCCAAACCTCAGTAGAGTGTGATGCTGCTACAATTTAGGCCCCTCACCAGAAGCGCCACCGCCTCTGAGCTGGCCCATGTCCTGCCACCCTTGCAGCGCTCCTACAAGTATTATCTGGGGTGAGGAGATCAGTTCTCCTGAGCCCCTCTTTCCCACCTTTTCATTTGCCTATTGGCCCTGCAAATGAAGGGCCAATAGCACTGTCATCCACAGCAAGTGACCTATAAGCTCTCTGGACTTGCTTCCTTATCTTGGAAATGGGGGCTCTTTGCAGTAGGATTCCATGGCAACCCTATTCCCACCTCCCCTGACCCCTCCTGCCAAAAGCCCTATGCCCTTCCATTTGTCATTCTCAGGCCGGCATCACAGACATGGGTAAGCTCCCCATCGCCTCTTGCTGCATGCAGTGTGGGTCTCTGAGAGACGTGGCTGGAGGGTGTGCGGGGCATGTGCTCCCTGCGGGGGTTGTCTGGGGTGGCAGGCAGCAAGGTGGCAGGAGTGGGGCTCACAGCTGCACAGACAGCTCAAAGCGGCAGAGTCTCGAGGGCACTTGAACTGGTGCACAGGCGAAACCAAGGCCCAGAGGAGAGAAGGAACTAATTCTAGGCCACACAGATGGCATGGAACTGGGACCAGGACCCACTGACTTCTGAGTTGGTGGTTCAGAATCCACAGGGGCATTGTTAAAGATGACAGAGAAATTAGGATGCAGTAGATCTGGAGTGGGGCCTGGAATCTGTATTTTTAGCAAGCCCTTGTGTGTACAGATGTGCATGACTGTATGCGTGTGTGTATTAGGGGTTAGGATCTTGAAGCATAGCCAGTTGGGGCTGGACCACTCAGGGAGGAGTCACAAAGGTTTTCGAAGCTAGATTTGTGGTCCAGGCCTGGGGGGGCCAAAGCTGGTCATCCCCCAGGGCCACAGACCCAGCAGGAAGAGGGCAAAGGAAGTGCTGACCTAGGGGCCATTTGATTGTGCTAGAGCAGAGGCCATACTCTGTCCTTGCTTGGCCCAGGCTGGATGGGGAGCCCCCACTGCAGGCCACCGTGGCTTCTGTCCCCGTCCTCCAGCTGGGTAGGCCCAGTGTCTAGACTCTCAGACTGTCAAATTGGTCTTAGAATTGTTTCAGCTACAATAACAAACACAATCAGAGAATCAACAAACATTGGGAGGTTCACGTTTCCAAGTTGGAAGGGACCTTATAAGTAAACGGTCATTTCTAGCAGATCGCCCATTGCACAGATCCATTTCCTGGCATTCCTGCCAGATGGTCATCCCACCGCTGTTGGAAACGAGTAAGATCTGCCTTTCCCCGTGCACCTCCTGCATGCCAGGTACTGTGCTAAACATTGTCCATCTATCTCAAGCGAGCCCCTCTATGCTGCAGGGTTGGAGAGGACTACAAGAAACCTCGTACCATTTGATTGATAGGTTCTACTGCTGTTTCTGAGGCCAGATAGACCTGGTTTTGAATCCCACTTGCCTGATGCATGGTCCTGTCTGACCCTGAGTTTTCTCATCTGTCAAATAGAGTAATAGTCCCCAACTCCATGGGTCATTGAGAGATGTATACAAGGGGCCCGGCACATGGACGTGTTGGCTATTATTAGAATATTAATTTTCCCCATTTTACAAATACAGAGAATGAGGCTCAGAGAGGTGGGGAGACTGTCCTAGGTTACCCAGCCAGTGAGAAGCTGCACTCCACAACCCCAGAGGTTTGGTTTCAATGACATCCAGGAGCTCTGGGCTCCAGTCCCAGCTCTGGGCTGGAACTCCTGACTGCCCTAAGACACCTCTGGAGTCACAGAGTGTACCTCTGTTGGGCTCCACAGCCCCTCCCCAGATCCTAGAGAAGGGTGACAAGGTCTGTGGGCCAGGTCTTCACTGGCAGCCTTGCCAAGACAGAGAGGAGTAATTGTGGAGCTAAAGCCCAACCAACCACATGTTAGGGTCACCTGGAAAACTATTCAAGTACCAAATTTTGAGCCCCATTTTAGCCCCACTGAATTTGAATTTCTGGAGCCAGAATCTGTGCTTTGAAAAAGCTTCCCAGGCAGTTCCAAGGCTGCTGGTCAGGCATTGCAAGCCATTGGCCTATACTGTGCATGCTTTAGGGGACGGGAGTTTGCTACCTCTAGTGATGGCCTGATCCACATGGATGGGACATTCTGCACATCCCAAAACTGGAGAGAGAAAGCGTCCCATTTCGGTGAGTTACCCAAGGCTCTTCCCCTCTGTGCACAGCCCTGAAGAGCTGAAGGGGCTCCCCGTTCTCCCTCTCACCCATTCACTGGCCTCTGGCCCAGAGGATTACTCATTAGGTGGCTGGGAGTGGCCAGCCCCTCAGCAGACACCTGTTATAGGAGCCTGGACTTCCCCCTTAGCTCCAGCGTCCCAGGGGCCTGTAAATAATTCATCCTGGGCCCTCTCCCCACCCCACTGCTCTCATGCACCTCCCTGCCCCGTCCTTTCCAGGCTTCAGAGGTGTCTTGGGGCAGTAGGGAGTTCCAGCCCAGAGCTGGGACTGGAGCCCAGGGTTCCTGGCTGTCATTAAAAATATGAATTCACACATACACTTGGTAAAGATTTAAAAACCCCAAAGTCTCCCTCCTACCTGTGGCTTTCCAAACTCTAGTGCCCTTCCCAGAGGCAGCCCCTATTACTGGCTCCTTGTATATTCTTTCAGAAAGAACTGTATGGGTGCTCAGATGTTTGGGTATGTGTGTGTCTCCCCCGTTTTTGTACCATTACTATTTACACTATTCTGTCTTGCTTTCCCCCCCCTCCACACACACATCTTAGAAATTGCTCCATATTGGGACATATGGGGTTTTGAAATTTCTTTTTAATGACTGCATAATGCTCCTCTCCATGAATGCACCATCCCTTCTCTCACCAGCTCTCTGCTTGTACACATGTATGTTGTCTTTTGTCTTGTGCTATCAGAAACAGATGGAGCTTTGGGCAGCTCTTGGTAGGATCAGTTGCTGGAAGTGGGATTCTTGGGTCAGAGGGTATGTGCCTGTTAAATGAGGCTAGATATCGCCAAGTTGGGCACTAAGGAGGATGTTTCAGTTCTCACTCCTGGAACAGCATATGGGATTCCCCGGTTTCTGAGCCACACAGTGTGATAGCAAACATTTTGTTCTTTGGCAGAGCCATTTTCTTGCACTAAAATTGTGTGTTTCAAGCAGCTCCACCAGAGAGAAGTTGGCCAATGGGTTCCTGAGCCCACCAGCTCCCCTCCAGAGCCCAAAGAGGGGTGACAAGGCCTGTGGGCCAGGTCTTTACTGGCAGCCTTGCCAGGACAGAGAGGAGTAATTGTGCAGCTAAACCCTATCTCCATCTGGTCTCACTCCTGACCCCCCTCACTTGTGGAAGAGCTGGGCCTGAGGTCAGGACACCTGAGCCTTGGTTCATACCATGACCAGTCAGGACAGCCCTCTGCAGGTGCCCTTTCTGAGCCCATTTCCCCCCACCTATAAAATGGTTGTCATGGGTCTGGGCTTGCTCATCAGAAGAGGCAAGAGTGGGTGCTAGGACTCTAAGGAAAAGGCACCTCCAGGACCACTGCCTGTGATATCTAGGCCAAGGTCTGGGTGGGCAGGGAGCCTCATGCCCTGCCTCAGGCCCGTCCTCCTGGGGGTGGATGTGAGTCCTCTGGGCATTTTAAGGGCCTCCAGCCTGGGGCTCTCAGCGGCCTTCCCTCACCATGGTCTGGGCTCTTCTTTCCCAGAAGTAGCAATGGAAGGGTGGTCTGCTGTTTAAGCTTCTGTTACCAACACTTTAGGGGCTCCATGGCAGACTCAGTGGGCCCTAAATATGGCTGCATGAGGAGTTGTGCCCTGGAGAGGCAGCAAGAGCTCTAGAGCAGGAGGCATGGCCTTGGGCAGGCCTGTGCCTGCCTGTGGCCTCAGTGACCCTGACTACACAGGGAGGCTGGACTAGAAGGGCTCACCAGGCCTCTTCTTTGGCCCTCCAGCTGCCATGCAACCATTGCGAGCCCCAGTGTCTTCCTCAGTAAAGTGGGAGGAGACTAAACTCTGACAACCACTTCCGGCTTTAGCCCAGTGAACCCAGTGGGTCTGTGGATTCAGAGCCATGTTGGTCTCCAGTGCTGGTGGCATTAGGCAGAACTGTTTTTGAGCCGGCATTGCATTTTCTAGGCCAAGGAGGGGCCCTATCTGGAGCCAAGGCCTGGGCAGCCACTCCCTTATCCCTTTCCTGGGGCCAAGCCTGGCTAAAGGCCGAGGCTATCCCGTGCTATGCTGGGCAGCGGACTGAGGTCAGTGGACGTGGAAGCGTCCGGTGCGGTTCCTCTGCTCTGGCAGAAAACTCAGGGAAAAGCTGCCCAGGAACATCTGCTGTCTCCCATCCTCCACAAAGCCATTTGGCTCACGGGGAGCCCAGTGGCTGTCCTGCCAAGCTGCGTGGGCTTGGTGGAGTGGGACAGGCATCAGAATGGGGGTGGGTAGATGGTTAGTGCAGGGGTGCTGAGGGACAGGCAGGGCCAGGGCTGAGACCCAGGAAGGTGAAGGCTGGGCTGTGGTGGGGGCACTTGGGAGAGGTGGGAGGGGTTGATGGTCTTTCAGAGACCCACCATGCCTGGGTGGGAGCATGTGTGGGTCTGGAAGTGCTTGCGTGCGCCTCCTATTTATAGCCACGTGCTCAGCTTCTTATAAAGGAAATTGGTGCTTAGCCAGGCCCCACACCAGCCCAGGCCAAGCATGACTCCCAGTATTCTCTCCAGACAGACCTCTGATCCGAGTCCCAAAGAAAGCCCTGATATTAACCTCAGCTCTGGGCCCCAGGCTGAGCACCGAAACAAAGCCAAGCCACCGCCCTCCCTCTTGGGTTATGGCAGCTCTCCCTGCACTTCCCCTTCCTCCTACAAATCTGTTCTCCATGCACTAGCCAGAGTAATATTAAAACCTACATCAGACTTCATGTCTCCTCTGCTCAGAATCCTGCAGTGGCTCCTGTCCCAGACACAGGAAAACCCAGAGTCCCTCCCCTTGTCTCCTGTCCCAACCCCTTCTCACTGTACCTCAGCTCCATCAGCTTCCTCACAGTTCCTCACTGGCAGACAGCAGGCAGACAGCAGGCAGACAGCAGGCATGCCCCACCTCGGGGCCTTTGCACTTGCTGTTCCCTCTGCCTAGAAGCCTCTCCCCAGACGTCTGCATGACTCTTTTTTTTTTTTTTTTCTTGAGATGGAGTCTCACTCGGTCACCCAGGCTGGAGTGCAGTGGTGTAATCTAGGCTCACCGCGACCTCCACCTCCCAGGTTCAAGCAATTCTCCTGTTCCCCTGCCTCAGTCTCCCGGGTAGCTGGGATTACAGATGTATGCCACCACGCCCAGCTAATTTTTGTATTTTTTAGTAGAGATGGGGTTTCACCATGTTGGCCAGGCTGGTCTTGAACTCCTGACCTCAGGTGATCCACCTGCCTCAGCCTCTCATAAAGTGCTGGGATTACAGGTGTGAACCACCATGCCCGGCCCTGCATGACTCTTTCCTGTACCTCCTTTAGAACTTTGCTGAAATTTTGTATTTTTTAGTAGAGATGGGGTTTCACCATATTGGCCAGGCTGGTCTTGAACTCCTGACCTCAGGTGATCCACCTGCCTCAGCCACCCATAAAGTGCTGGGATTACAGGTGTAAACCACCACGCCCGGCCCTGCATGACTCTTTCCTGTACCTCCTTTAGAGCTTTGCTGAAGTTCTCCTTCTCATGAAGGCCTTCAACAGCACATTCTATTTAAAATCACAACCCGTCTCCTCCCTAAATTCCCGATCCTCCTTCCCTGCCTCCTTTTCTCCTGAAACACTTATCAATTAGTGTATCAAATATTTTATATGCTTATTTTTCTTTTCATCCACTTACCTCCCTAGAACCTAAGCATCATGAGGACCGGCGCTTGATTTTGCTCAGTGTTGTAGCCCAGTGCTTGGCTCACAGCAGGAACTCAGTGAGGATCTGTGGGATGAGCTGTATCTCTCCTGCCCGGTGCCTGGACATAGAGGGAAGTGTGGACGGCTTGGGCAGACCAGCCTCCGGCCCCTCGTGCAGGCCCAGTTCAGGGCTTGGTATCGTGAGCCAGAGCCTTTGAGGTAACTGACAGGCCCTAGGGGTCCACTGTCCACCAGCAGCCCCAGTCCTCCTTGACTGACGTTGAGGCCATCCCCAGGCATTGGGCAGGAACTGGGGAGCCCACACCTGGGACAGTTCCAGATTCTTTCTGCTTCCGCCTCTACTTGTAGTGGCTCTTCCCTTCTCTCTTCTCTTGCACAGGAGGAAGGAGCAGCTGCCTGCCGTCTCATTAGTCTTAATCACTCTTGCCTGCTCAGTATCCCCTCCGTGTCTCCAGAATTCAAACCCATCTGAGATCTGACCACAGAGTCAAAACCACCTGAAGAGTTTGTTAAAAATGCAGATTCCACCCCCAGGCTTTCTGATTAACTGGTCAGGGATGCGCCAAAGCTGTGTTCTTCACAAGCTCCTGGAGAATGGCTGCTGTGCAGCCACATCTGGAAGCTGCTGGTTTAAAGTTGTTGGAGCTGGCCTTCAGAATAGGGCTCTGGGTCAGGAGACCTGGGTTGAAGCTGCAGCTCCATCAGCAGCCTGCTGTGTAACCCTGAGCTAGTTGCTTTGCCCACTTCACTGCCTCCCTGATGGGCATGGGAGGAGCACTTGCCTCCCAGACTGTGAGTCTGTGGGTCTGAGTCTGGGAGATGACTGTTTTCCCTCAGCCTGGGGTGTATGTCTTTCCCCACCTCAGGGTCCTCCTTCAGGGAGCCTGGATTGTCTTCCTCCTAGGGGTCCTGCCTGGGCCTTTTTTGCAGCCTCTCCTCCCAACTCACCTTCCTTCCTGGCTTCTTCTGCTTCTCAGGTAAGACTCGGACCAAGGACAAGTACCGCGTGGTCTACACTGACCACCAACGCCTGGAGCTGGAGAAGGAGTTTCATTACAGCCGTTACATCACAATCCGGCGGAAATCAGAGCTGGCTGCCAATCTGGGGCTCACTGAACGGCAGGTGTGTCTGTCGTCCTATCTCAGCCATAGGAGCAGTGCGAGGACTCTGGTCTCTAGGCTGCCAGGCAGATGACAGAGCTCAGTAGAAGGAAAACAGAGAGGTTGAGTCTCCAGGCCATTGTCACACAGCACAGCAGAAACTGAGGTGCTACCAGCACCCTCCCTTAACAAAACCCAATATCCTTGCCCCCAAAGGGGATGGGGTAAGGGGATCTGATTAGCCACAGGCTACAGCAGGCTATGATTAGTGCTGTAGAAGGTGCACATGCTATTTACATTACGGGAGCAGTCACAGGGAAAACAGGGAAGGCTTCCTGGAAGAAGCATGGCCTGGGAAGATGGAAAGGGGGAAGGTTATAGAGAAGGGCATCTCCAGGGTAGGGGTGCAAGGTCTAGAAGGGGAGAATGAATTCAGGGTCCATGTGGTCTGGGAGGCTGGAAAGGAGATAAGCTACAAAGCCGCATGGAGAAATAGGGGCTCACTGGCCTCATCTCTCCTTCTTGAGCTCTCTCCTTCACTCTCTCCCCGCTGCCCACTCCATCTCTGTCTTCCAACCCCACAGGTGAAGATCTGGTTCCAAAACCGGCGGGCAAAGGAGCGCAAAGTGAACAAGAAGAAACAGCAGCAGCAACAGCCCCCACAGCCACCGACAGCCCACGACATTACTGCCACCCCAGCCGGGCCGTCCCTGGGGGGCCTGTGCCCCAGCAACACTAGCCTCCTGGCCACCTCCTCCCCAATGCCTGTCAAAGAGGAGTTTCTGCCATAGCCCCATGCCCAGCCTGTGCGCCGGGAGACCTGGGGACTTGGGGGCTGGGAGTGTGGTTCCTGTGGGCCCAGGAGGTCTGGGCTGAGTCAGCCCTGATGTTCTGGGACATGGTGGACAGTCATCTACCCCCCTCTGCATCCCCTTGGCCCATCTGTGCAGTAAGCCTGTTGGATAAAGACCTTCCAGCTCCTGTGTTCTAGACCTCTGAGGGATAAGAGGGTCCAGGGTGGATGATCTCAACCGCCCATGGGCATCTCAAGCCCCAAATTGTTGGGGGAGGGGCCTAGACAAGGCTTCAGGCCCTACCTCCTCCTCCATACGTTCAGAGATGCAGCTGGAGGCTCCTGTGGGGACCAGACTGATCCTGGAGAAAAGGGATGGAGCTAAAAAAGATGAATGCTTGCAGAGCATGACATGAGGAGGGAGGAATGTGGTCACCTCACACCTGCCTCTCCCTGCAGCCTCACCTCTACCTGCCCCCATCATAAGGGCGCTGAGCCCTCCCCAGGCTGGATGCTAAGCACAAAACCCATAGCACTGGGCTCTGATGACTGCTCCACTGGGTTGCAGAATCACAACCCTCATGATCATTCTCAGTGAGGCCTCTGGATTGAGAGGGAGGCCCTGGGAGGAAAGAAGGGGGCAGAGTCTACCCTACCTGGTTTCTACACCCCCACCAGGCTGTCCATCAGGGCCCAGGGAGCCCCCAGAGGACTTTTTCCAGACCAAGCAGAGCTCACAGCTGGACAGGTGTTGTATATAGAGTGGAATCTCTTGGATGCAGCTTCAAGAATAAATTTTTCTTCTCTTTTCAAAAATGTATAAAAATCATTATACATAGCATTAAAGAAACATTTTTGAGAAGTACAAACCATCCTCACCTTCCCCAGCAATTGTGTATTCCTTTCCCATTTGTTTAGGCCTGCAACAAGGTCACCTTTAAAATACATTTGAAAGATCAAAACAGAACACTATTCGAGTTGGTCTATGAGACTATGTAAAAATGTGAGTCCATTCTGTAAGCAGAATCATCAGACTCAACATACCAGTCTTCTGAATTTTTCAGGAATGTTCAGTTCAGGTTTTTCTTTCAATAGATGACATTCATTGCTCACCCCCATGTGCCACGCATGGCTGGGCCTGGAAAGCACATAGTCCTTGTCCCCTAGACTGGAGGAGGGGTGTGAGGGCATGGCCTGGGAAGATGTGGAGGGGGAAGGTTATGGAGAAGGGCATCTCCAGGGTGGGGGAACAAGATCTAGAGGGGGAGAATGCATTCAGGGTATATGTGGTCTGGGCAGCTGGAGCAGGAGAGAAGCTACAAAGCCCCCCTCAGGGTCTGACTTCAGGGATCCTGAATTGCTCTTCAGAAGTCCCCAGTCCAGTGGGGAAGACTGCCATGCACACAGATGACACTAATATAACAGGATAAAGGCCAATCAGAGCTATGCTCTGAGCATCAAGGGAGCCAGAGCATCCAGTGAGAGCAGAGCACACACCTAGCTTATCCTGGAAGGCTTCCTGGAGGAGGTAATGTTTGAACTGAGACTGAAAAAGACTAGCGAGTGTGGATCAGGCCAAGAAGGGAATAAAGGAGAAAAGGAACTTGAGCAATATGAACTGAAAGTATACTTTTTTTTTGAACTCTTGGGAGTCTCCTACCTGGGGCCTTCTCTCCCCGGGGGCTCCGGTGCCAGCTGCTTACCCCTCTGTTTACTGTTCTGGGAGGTGGCCAGGCCATAAAAACTGTGTACAGCCTGCCTGGCATCGCCCTTTGCTCCCACGATAACAGTGCACAAGGTGGATCCTGGCCCGGCACAGGCCCCTGAAGTGCAACAGGCACTTCTATCTCTCCTCCTACCAGTGGCCTGGGAGACAGTGGGCCTTCATTAGTCATGGTGGACACCTGAGGCTTGGGAAAGAACCAGGGTTCCAAGAGCAGAGGGAGAGGGGCTGGTGAAAAGCGGCTGGCATGGAGTGAATAGAGTTTTCTGATCTTCAAAAAAATATGCTTTGCGACCCTGGGGTAACTGCTTACCCCCTTTGGGCCTGCATTTCACCATCTGTAAAATTGGGGAAGTTGTCTACCAAAAAGAAATAACTCTGGTCAAGTAAGTTCGGGAAATCCGGCAGAAGCCACTCCTCTGATAGAGTCACAGTGGGTCATTAGCACATCAAAGTCTCCGACAAGCCACACAGCAAAGAAACCCCTTGAATTTTCTTTCATCCGGCATTCCCCCACCCTGCCCCCCCCCCCCCGCCCGCACTTTGCTACCTCGGAGGCCCCTACTCACACCTCCCAGCATCCCACTGAACTCCACACACTCTGCAGTGCTGGGATGTTCAGGCTGGAGGGCCACACCTTCTCTGTGACTCAGTATTTAGCAGCAGCTTTTGCCATCAGATGGCCTGGATTTCAGCGTGACTACTTCCAAGCTGGGAGTCTTCAGGCAAGTCACTTAGCTTCTTGGAGCCTCGGCCTCCTCATGTGTCAAATGGAAATAAAATAGTCTAACTGAGCTTAGAATTGTGTTTCGCTCAGGGCCCAGCACATAAGAAGTTCTTGTTTTTGAGCCACCTCTCACGGGGCTGCTGCATCCCAGTGTGAGAGGCTGGCAGGCCCGGCTGATGTTCTACCCACCTGAAGGAGGACAAGCCTGTCTCTGCATTAGGAAGACTCTGCCTGGCAGGAGGTCAGTGGTCACTCCTCTGATAGAGTCACAGTGGCGCATTACCACATCAAAGGGTGAGCTGCAGCAGTCGCCCACATGGGAGATCAGGAGGTTGGATGCGACCCACAGGTTGGGTTGGTGATCACCTACCAGTGGGTCTTTAGCCCCATGAAAAAGGAAACTCATCTAAGACAACTTCCAAGTGGTGCTACTTGCTGCCTTGTGCCTAGTGATTCCCCATCACCCAGAGTTCCACCAGAGATTGGGGGGCTGTAATGGCTCGGGAAAAAGACCCTTCAAGTCTAGCCAGATCTTAAGCCACCCCGGGGTAAAAGGTGCCCAGCTCTCCCATCAGGAATGGCCCGGGATAAGAGGTACTCAGCTCTCCTGTTAGGAATGGCCCGTGCTGCTTTGCTTACAGTGACTTTGTGCTGGCCTTCCAAGGCCCACAGACTGCTTATGTCCTCTAGCAAATCAGAATTGTGCATGTCAACACTGTTTACATACAATTTCAGGGAGTCCATAGACTCCTAACCCTGTGCTGAGAAGCTGTCTTGTAGAAAAGCCAGTCCCATCATTGATTGCCAAGAGATTGGTGTGGACTGAGCAGAACAGTTGCAGCGCTACTCTAGGGAGGGACTCGGGGTTGGGAATGGAGTATTCTGAGAGAGGAGGGTTCCAGCAGCCAAGAGTGTGTGTGTGTGCGTGTATGTGTGTGTATGTGTAATGGGCTGTGATAGAGATACAGGGGTTAGAACAGGAGGACAGTGGAGCTCTGAGGAAATCAGCCTGGCCCTGAGTGTTTGAGAAGATCTGCCAGGGGGATGCAGAGCTGGGGAGCACAGCTGGCCTCGGCCAGGGCAACTTTGGAGGGCAGTCCCATCCCAGCCAGGCAGCTCTGGGATCACTTCCTCTGAACCACTCCAGATGGACTAGCAGCCTGGAATCTTGTTTTTCACAGTCGTCACTCTCTGGTGTGACAAACACATGCTCTACAGTGATAAAATCTGAACATTTAAGCAAATTAAAAATGTTTATTTATATACATTTAAAAATATCTCCATATATAATAAAAGAAAGTACATTTCATCTGACACTTTCCTTAAGCCACACACACACATCTCCACTGCACTTCTGGTTTGATATGAGACCAGAACAGAGGGAGAGAAGAGGGAAAGGGAGAGTGAATATTTACCATTTGGATTCCTAAGCAGTCATTTTGCCAAGAATCATTCAAAACCCCTCTGGAATTGGGGAGAGGAGATGGTGACAGCAATTGTTAAATGTGCTTGGTTGCCAGACTCCTGGCCAGTTGTATGATCATAAAATTGGAGCTTCAGTGGGTAGATTGATTTATGTGGATAATGTCTTTTAGAAAATGTTGGAGTTTTGGCTGGGCACAGTGGCTCACGCTTGTAATCCCAGCACTTTGGGAGGCGGAGGCAGGCAGATCCCTTGAGCTCAGGAGTTCAAGATCAGCCTGGATAATATAGCAAGACCCCGTCTCTACAAAAAAAATACACAAATTAGCCAGTCATGGTGGCACACACCTGTAGTCCCAGTTACTTGGGAGGCTGAGGTGGGAGGGTCGCTTGAGTTCAGGAAGCGAAGGTTGTGGTGAGCCAAGATGGAGCCACTGCACCTCAGCCTGGGTAATAGAGCAAGACTGTGTCTCAGTAAAAAAAAAAAAAAAAACGAAAGAAAGAAAGAAAAAGAAAAGAAAAGAAAAGAAAATCTTTGAGTTTTGTTGTTTTGTTTGTTTTATGAAAGGGCTGACTTTCCCCACCAGGGCTGTGGGGATGGAGAAGACGATGGCAGAGAGGTACGAGCTAGAGGTCAGAGCCTGGTGAGGTCAGACTCCTAGGTTACAGACATGACTCTGTCTTTACTGAATCACTGAGTGATTTTGCAAATCCTGCCCCTCTGCGCCTCAGTTTCCCCATCTGAAAGGCATGAGCCTAGATCCATTTGCACCTCACAACCCCAGTGACTGCCACGGTGGCTCAGTGTTCGCCCCCTCGTGTGTCTGCCCAAGGGAGGCTAAAGTCCTGGCCCGCTCCCTTCTTCTCCCCCAGAGCTGGGTCTGTGAAGTGGGAGGAGCAGGTGCTGCTAGGAAGGGTCATAAAGAGGCCAGGCTTCTCAGCTCCTGAGCCAACTGCCTCACCCCTGCTCGCTGTCCCTGTGACTCTCTGTGCCTTCCAAAGGGTCTCATGAAACCCAAGTGCCAATGGGAGAGAGTGGTTGAGCAAGGCTCTTTTGTACAAGATGCATTAACAAGCCCAGGGCAAGGGATGGGGAAGGGTCCTGCCTGGACCTCCTTGGATTCAGGAGCCCTTGGCTTCTGCCTCTCCCGGCCATGACCCACAGTCTTCCTAGGTTCATTCCCAATACCCAGTGTATGACTTCACTCCTATGGGACAGTTGCCTCAGGTGTAAAATCAGATGCACAAACCTGTCTTCCCAGACAGTTGGAAATAATTAAAAATTAGATGTTGGATGCAAAAATCCTTCACAATGCACACAGTAGGGCTCCATAAATGCTCCTTCTCTTCACACTCACAGCCACTCTCGGTCCCATATGGGTCAGCAGGCAGAGGGCAGAGGAGACACCTTCCTCTTGGGTCTGGAGAGTCCCTGGTCTGCCCTTGGTGGCCAGGCTCAAAGGGAAGAGCAGTTTGCTAGGACCTGGGCAGGGGGAGAGGTGGATTGGAACCTGGCCAGGCCTTTACCCAAGTCCATGCTTTGACTTAAACCCCTCCAACCTTTTATCAAGCCCCAGAGGTGGGAGAGAGCAGACCCTTATTCACATCTCTCCCCAGAGGTCTCCCCCACCATGTCAACTGATAGGAAGCCAAACAGATGTATGATTAATGTCTGAACTGGCACACTTGCGAGGGTGAGAACGGCACAATTTGTAATGTATATACTGGTCCACTAGCGTATATCAATCAGTCCCAGCAAACCAATGTGTGCCATCGCTCCAGCTCATCATTTCCCATCCTAGCCACAGGCTCACTAGACCCTCAGGACATTCTGAGGCAGCCATGCATGGGCTGGCTCATGGCCCATTTTACAGATGTGAAATTAGAACTTTCCAGAAGCCATACTGCTGCTGGACAGGAAACCAGTTATTGATGATCTAAGTCCCAGATCACAGTGACACTGTGGCACTTGTTGTCCCTTCTGCTCACCCAAACCTCCCCATTTTGCTTTCATCTTAAGGAAAGGAGGAGAGTTGAAGACTACTACTAGTCCAAAGGTCCATGAAGCCTGACTCTGTCCCTGGTGTCACTCATTAGCTCCGTGACTTTGAGTAACTTAACTTCCCCGTCCCTCAGCTTCCTCATCTGTAGAATAGGAGTAACAACACCTACCTCTCCAGGCTGAGAAAATAGCACACCTAGTTCAGGACCTGGCACATTTTAGGTGCTCGATAAAAATGGATAGATTAAATAATTGGACTAATGGTGGCGTGGGCAACCCACAGTCAGTGAATAAATGCTAACTGAGCACCTACTAAGTGTCAGGCCCTCTGTGCTGGATGTTTTCTATGCTCCATCTTCCTGAATTGCTCACACTCCTGTAAGGGAGGTGAGATTCTTATCCCGTAAGGTCGCAAGGCAAAGAAGAGGCAGGGGAGTGGGCTGTTACTGGCTGGCCTCCCTCCTGGCCCAACTGTGGAAAGGGAGTCCCAGAGAGGGCAGGTCGCTTGCCCAAGGTCATGCAGGAAGCTGAGGTTTCCGTCGCGAACCCCCCTCCCCAGTAGCTCAGGGCCCTCCAATCCGCAGCTCTGCGTGCGGGGGCGCGCGCATCCCCCCGCCGTCCGTCCGTCAGTTGTCTGTCTGGGTGTTACGCGGGCGTAGCCGTGCACCTTTCCCCAGCCTCGGGCGCTGCGCAGGGACAGACAAGGCGTTCACAGCGTCCTGACCGCGCTCCACGCCCGCAGCCGCCAGACGGCAGCGCCTGCGTCCGTGCCCGCCCCAGCCGGTGCGCGGGAGCCGCGGGGGCAAAGGCGCAGCGGCCGGTGGACCATCTCTCGTGCCCTCGACCTCTGCGCTCCGGGGCAGCTGAGTCCCGGCCACCCGCCCTCCAAGATGAAGAAGCTCCAGGGAGCTCACCTCCGCAAGGTAGGGCACGAGGGCGGGGGCCCGGGGGCGCACCTGGAGGAGGGTTGGAGAGACCCGCCCCCATCGAGGCCCCTGGGGAAGGTCTGAGGGCGCACCCAGACCAGCTTCGGGCTCTGGGGAAGGCCCGGCTCAGCTGGATTACAGGGAGGGTCAGGGTCACGGTCTGCGCCCCCACCTCGGCCCCTGCCATCTGGGGTTCGGGATGTAGTATGAAGGGAGCCCTGGTTCACTGGGCCAGGGCTATAAACAGGTGTCTGCAGTCCTGGGAGGCGCGGGGTCGGGGCGGCCGGGGCCCGGCACCCACCTCTCCCTAGTCCCCAATTCCACCCTGCTGCTCCCCGCCAGGGGCTGATTGCTGGGTGTGGGGGGTATTGGGATACCTGAGCGTTGAGCTGGACTCATCTGGGAGGTGGGGAGTGGGAGGCGGTCGTCCATACTGAAGCCGGCTCCCTGAGCCTGCGGGAGGACTCTCTTCTTTCCTGCCTGCTCCCTCCCCGCCCCTTTAGCTTCCCTGCTGAGACCCCAGGCTGCCCCTCTGCAGGTCTGAAAGGAGACAAAGACAGGGAGGGAGCCACCGGAGGCCCGAGGATATGGGCAGTGAAGATGGAAGCTGGTGTGGGAGATTGGCCGTTGGCCCAGACCTCAGGCTCTCCCCACCTTGCCTGGTGGGATTGGACCTCTCAGTCAAGCTGTCAGCATATGGGGAGGGGGAATATTGGGGGAAGTTTTCTGGCTTGTACCAGTCCTAACTAAGGAGTCAGATCTCCTGAGTACTAATTCTGCAGCTGCCACTTGCCTGGTGACTTTGGACAAGTTCATTCTCTAACCTGAACCTCCTCTGGCTCAGCCCCAGCCTGGAGGCACCAAAGCAGGACCCACTGGGTGTGTGAGGTGTGGGGAAGAATGTGAAGGGACTAGTAGACGTGAGAATACTGTTCTCAGGGGCTGGTGTTACCAACCTCCCTACACACGCACACACTGTCACACTCACACTCACTCACACACACTCATTCATTCAAGTTCTCTGCTCTCAGGCAGCTGGGCTTGGAACCACTGTGGTGTGTCTTTTTTTTTTGAGATGGAATCTCGCTTTGTTGCCCAGGCTGGAGTGCAGTGGCGCCATCTCAGCTCACTGCAAGCTCTGCCTCCCAGGTTCACGCCATTCTCCTGCCTCAGCCTCCCGAGTAGTTGGGACTACAGGCACCCGCCACCATGCCTGGTTAATTTTTGTATTTTTAGTAGGGACGGGATTTCACCATGTTAGCCAGGATGGTCTCGATCTCCTGACCTTGTGATCCGCCCGCCTCGGTCTCCCAAAGTGCTGGGATTACAGGCTTGAGCCACTGCACCCGGCCGGTGTGTCTTTTTTATTCACTGACATAAGTGACTTCTTGGGACCATTTGTGAGTCTCTTGGGTTCTGTTTCCATTCTTTTCCACTCTCCTTCTCTTCCCTCTCTGCCTTCCCTCCCCACAAAAGGCCCTGTCCTTCTCTGCTATAGGGCTGCATATTATGTAAATAGCCATGTTTTGTGAAGCGCTTGCTGGGTGCTGGGCTGGAGGGCTAGCAAGCTTTATCTCATTTAATCCTTTAACACTTCTGGGGGCTAGGTCTTAGTAGCCTCACTTTATAAATAAGGCAACTGAGGCACAGAGGGGTGAGACTTACTGCTTACCTGCTGACAGGCTAAGCAACCTAGAGCCAACAGGGGAGAGGGTTAGTTCTAGGTTGCTACCTCCTCTCAGGGTCCTTTTCCTTTTCTCAAGCAAAATTGGGCGGGAATGAGAAAATGCCAGGTTTCCGCAAAGGAGCAGCATTGCTCAGAGATGAGCACTGGACTTAGAGTCAGGGCATCTAGGTCCAAGTCTTGCTGTGCCTTTAACTTGCTGTTTGACCTTGGGCTCATCCCTTCTTCCTGAAACTCGGTTTCCTAATCTGCACAATGATTAAGTTGGACTCCAGATTCCTATTGTCTCTCTCTGTCCTGAAGAGCCTTGGCTTGGGCAGTCTTAAGTCTCCCAGCCCCTGCTGTGGGTCCCTAAAGGCGAGCATGCAGGTCTGACAAACTCAGCTGTGTGCTCCTGCATGCCCCGGGGTAGGGAGTGGGAGATTCAGGAGTGGGAGCCTTACACCCAGGAAGAAGTATGAAGCAACTCATTCAGCTTCCAACCCTGCCCCAGCTATTTGATTGCTTTCTTCTGTCTCCCAACCAGCCCCATCCTCACTGTGCCAGCCTCCTGGGATTCACCCCGTGGTGGGGTTGGGGACTCCAGTTGGGCTCCTGATTGGCTCAGCTTTGGAGGACCCCATGTCCTGCCCCTGGAGCAGAAGCAGGCTTCCCTCTGATTGGGGGAGGAGGGGAACGAGTTGGCAGCATCCTGCTCATGGAACTCTTGTCACCATGGAAACAGAGAACCAGGACCGCTCCGTGAGCATGGAAAGGGCAGCTTCTCAGGAGGGATCAGAGGAGCCTCATTACTGGGACCTCCTGCGAACTGGCCTGAATGGTGCTGGGCTGGATGGGGGCGTGTCTCAGGGTGACAGGCCTGCTCACCACCCAACACCAGGAACAGTGTCAACTGGCTGCCACTCCATTCCTCCCAGAGCTCACCTGGGAGTGAGAGGTTCCTGAAGGCTGATGCTCACCCAGCCGGAGAGGCAGCCTCAGGGAAAGGGGCATTGGAGGGGAGGGGCGGGTTTCACAGAAGTCTGGGATCTGCTGCTCCTGTCACCTCAGCATGTCCACGATCACAGCTAAAGAACTGCCAGGCATGTGTTTGTTTCATCCCTTGCAGCCTAGTTACTTTAAAAACAGCTCTTCATGCTCTGTCATTGTCATCGTCACCCATAATAATGCCTGGCTGTTCCTGTCACCACGGCCCCTGTGGCCAATAGCCAATTTCCGGCAAAATCAACACTGTGGTCACCATCACTGAGGGTCTCCGAAGGGAGAATGCCCCGTGGACCTCCCACCCACTTTGAAGCATGAAAGGGGACCTTAGGAACAGCTGGCCTCCGCTCCCCTCTGGGCATGCATCTCCCCTCCAGGGACAGCAAGATTATGACTTTCTGAGACAGATCACAGCTTAAGTACCTTCTTCCTGCTCATGAGCCAGAATTCACAAAATTCACCCAGACCTCAGGCTCTCCCTACCTTGCTTGGTGGGGTTGGACCCCCGCAGCCAAGCTGTCAGCATGTGGGGAGGGGGAGTACTGGGGACAGTTTTCTGGCTTATGACTGAAAAGTATCAGTCCTAAACAAGGAGTCAGATCTCCTTTGTTCTCAGTAGGCCCCATTTGAGCCACGGAGCATCAGTGGACTCCCTCCCTCAGGGGAACCCCAGGTCCCTCCAAGTCCTCTGCTTTCTATGCTGCGGGCTCCCAACTTCTTCCTGTTGTCCTCCTATCACCTCTTTTAGGCAGAGCAAGACTCTGTCTCAAAAAAAATAAAATAAAATAAAAAGGACCATCCCTTAATTTGACCTCTGTGTTAGCCAAGCTAAGGTCAGGGTAGCTTTGTTAGTGCCTAAGCTACCCTGCTGGCCCAGTAAGTTTTGGTCGCCGAAAATCCTGAGGCTCTCCTGCATATGACCAGGTTAGTCCAGTTGACAGCGTTTGATTATCTGGACTGATAGTGTCTTTTCATTTAGCCCCGTTCAATTCCAGAGTCTTGTCTTGAGGTCGCATTTCTGGCCTGGCCTCAGTCTTCTCCCTGACCTCTTTGGTCTCTCCCGTTGGCAGCCTGTCACCCCAGACCTGCTGATGACCCCCAGTGACCAGGGCGATGTTGACCTGGATGTGGACTTTGCTGCAGACAGGGGCAACTGGACAGGAAAGCTGGACTTCCTGCTGTCCTGCATTGGCTACTGTGTAGGCCTGGGGAATGTCTGGCGCTTCCCCTATCGAGCCTACACCAACGGAGGAGGTATGGGCCTGAGGTCCTGTTGGAGGGTGTCTGGGGTGATGGGCCAAGGCCCTGGGGTAGAGTGAGCTTTTCGGTGGCCTCAGCCACTGTCTCCTAGGTGACCTTGGGCAGAATTCATTGAAAGTGGTTTATAGTAACTTGGGGCTGGGAGGAGGGAGTTCACCCTGTCTTGTCCTTCTCATCACCCAAGCCCTTCCTTCCTCCCTCTCATCCCCAGGAAGGATACCCACATGGTTCCCTCTCTAAGGCTGGCCACGCCCTGCACGGTGGGCAGAGGGAGCTGCCTCTGCTTCGTGATAAAGAGCTGTATCTGCCTGCCGATGATCACTGCTCTTTCAGTGTTCTCCCCGCCCCTTCCTTCCCCCACCTCCTCCTGAGCTGTGCTCCATCAATCATTCCCTCTCTTGCATCTCCAATCTTTCCTCCTCTCTTGGTTCGTTCCATTCAGGCTGCAAACACAAAGTCTCCCATCTTAAACAAATTTTCTTTCGCCCCTGCTTCTCCATCAAGTGACTGTTCCAAGTCTCATTAGCAAAAGCTAGGGCTGAGCACTCACCACCTGTCAGGCCCTGGGTTTGGTGCTGTCTGTGCCCATCTCATTTAACCCTGGTGATGACCCTATTGGGTAGGCACCATGGACACGATGAGGTAGCTGAAACTTGAAGAGACCAGCGTCCTTGCCCAAGGTCACAGGGTGGCAGACCCAACATTCCAATCCAGAACTATCTCCTCCCTGGCCAGTGTGCTCTCACCAGTACTCTGTATCTCCTCCTGTCTCTAGCAAACTCTTGAAGGAAGCATATATTGAGAAAGTGAGAGAAATCCAAATAAAGCTAGAGATGAAGCAAAGAAAGGATAAATTTACATGACTAGGATGTGTGGGACTGGAGCTGGCCTCTGAAGCTCCAGGACCTTGAAGATACCCATGGTGTCTCTCAGCAAGCACTCTCCCCATGTCCCTACTCTTCCTCTCTGTGTGCTGGCCTCATTTTGTCCTGAGACAGGCTTCCTCCCCGCAGTTGGTGGGGGGCAGGCCTCGGGGGGAGGTGGCCACAGACAACTCTGCAATGACTTCATCCTCAGATAGGTTTAGCAACCCAAGAGCTTTGCAGAACTGCTCTGTCTGAATGAATCTATACAGAATTGCAGGGAAGGTCTCTGATAAGCCTGGCTTTGGACAGGTGCTCACTGAGGAAGGTGGAGAGGGCGGTGAACTCCCTCCTCCCAGCCCCAGGTTATGATAAACCACTTCCAACTAATTCTGCCCAAGGTCGCCTAGGAGGGGGTTGGTTGATGTGACTGGCAGCCCTTCCAGAGCCATATGGTGGTGGGCAGTTCTCTAAAGAAGTGACTGCCAATATGAGAATCAAAGGGGAAGGGCTGTGGGCCCACGGAACCACAGGTGGCAGTCACAAGTATCTGAGGCGACGTGGTGGGGAGGGGCAGGCAGATAGAGTGGAGCCAGATTCTGAAGGGTGCTGGTTCTGTACTGAGGAGTCTGCACTTTCTTCAGTAGGAAATTCACGCGTTCTCTCCCTCATTCATTCATTCACTCCCTCAGCAGGCGTTTCTCAGCGTCTGCGCTGAGCCCAGCACTGTTCTGGGCACTGGGGCTCCAGAGGTGAGTAAATCCCTGCTGGCCACTCTGGCCCTCAGCAGTCTGGTGTAGAAGAGAAGAAACCTACAGTGTTCCATCAGGTCTGAGGGGGCGTCTGCAGGCCAGGGAGGGGCGGGGCTAGAGCTGGGCTTTTGGGGGAGCTGCCCCCAAGGCCCTTGCTGACCACCCCGCTCCCGGCAGGCGCCTTCCTCGTGCCCTACTTCCTCATGCTGGCCATCTGTGGCATCCCCCTCTTCTTCCTGGAGCTCTCCCTGGGCCAGTTCTCCAGCCTAGGGCCGCTGGCTGTCTGGAAAATCAGCCCCCTCTTCAAAGGTGAGGCCTCAGTGGTCCCCAGGGAGGAAAGGGCTCAGGGCCTGGGGGAGGCAGGGAGGTTGCCCCCAGAACCCCCACAAGCTCCAGGCAGAGATGAAAGTGAAGCCCAGAAAGCCACCAGCTCCCCGGAGGCCACCCCACCCAGCTGGCAGAGGGCTTGGCCTGGGCAGCCCAGCAGCCTCTCCCCACACCAGGCGCCGGCGCAGCCATGCTGCTCATCGTGGGCCTGGTGGCCATCTACTACAACATGATCATCGCCTACGTGCTCTTCTACCTCTTCGCCTCCCTCACCAGCGACCTACCGTGGGAGCACTGTGGCAATTGGTGGAACACAGAACTCTGCCTGGAGCACAGAGGCTCCAAGGACGGCAACGGGGCCCTGCCCCTCAACCTCACCTGCACCGTCAGCCCCAGTGAGGAGTACTGGAGGTCAGGCAGCTGCTGGCCCTGCAGCATCTGAGGGGACCCTGCACCACTGAGGGTGGCCAGAGGGCATTCCCAAGGGGCTCAGCATGCACCGCCAAGATGAGCTCAGGCGCTGGTGGCAGCTGGACTCTGGCTTCTAATCCCAGCTCTTCACCTGACCAGTTGTGTGCCCTTGAACAGTTTATTTGGCTTCTGTTGCTTTATCTGTAGCATGAGGGCAATAATACTGGGTATGTCAGAAAGGTTGTAGTGAAGATTAAAGGAGAGAAAGCATATATTAATAAATTGTGCAGTCCAGTCTGGTGGATAGTAAGTGCTCAATAAATACTAGCTGAGAATGATGATGATGATGATACTAGTAATAGTAACATTATGGAGTCTCAGTTTCCTCCTCTGTAACAGGGGTTGGTAACAGTACTTGCTTCATAAGATGTTTTCCAGTTAGTGATTTAACCCACTCATTCATTCTTTTAATAAATATTTATTGAGCAACTGCTATATCATAGGTAAAGCACTTAGCATAAGGCCAGGACTGTACATAGTAAGGACCATCTCAGACTTCTCTAATAGAGATAGGACTATGATAGAGTAAGGGATCGTCATCAGAATTAAACAATATAATGCAGGTGAAACCATTATCACAGAGCCAGGCACATGGTAGGTCCTGGGAATGGTGGGTGTTAGAAGGATGTTGCACTCATCAGCCTATCCCAATGCCCCATTTCATGGTCAATAAAACAAAGCCTTGTCACTGCATTCTGCCTTTAAAAAAAAGAGAGAGAGAAAGAAAGAGAGAGAGAAGAAAGAAAGAAAGAGAGAGAGAAGAAAGAAAGAAAGAGAGAGAGAGAGAAAGAAAAGCCTGGAGGCTTGCTCAGTATTGCTCAGTAGTTAGTGATAGAGATAATACTGACACTAAGGACTCCTGAGTCCTGATCCTGTTCTGGATCATTCTAAAATAGCCTGGTCCCTAGGTGGTACTGTTGGCTGGCCAGAGAACACAGACCCTATAACCCCACCCGCTCACCTACAAAGGACTGCTGTTAGGAGATTTTTCCCAGATAGGCTCCGTGTCTTGAAATGTTTTGGTATTTAACCTGCATGCAGTACATAGTTCATTCATTTGTCCACTTCAAGTCCATCTGAAGTGTCCACACCTGCTGAAGAGTTTATCTGACCAGTGGGAAAGAATTGGCCTGAGTTTGCAGCTTAAAGCCAAAGGATTTGATGCAGTCACTGGCAGCTGCCAGGGTGGTCTCCATGGCCATGCCACAGCTCACTGCATCAGTCTGGATGCAGGCAGGAGGCAGATGGATTGTCAGAGGGTTTCACTGAAGGGAGTTTAGTGAAGGGACTTTTCAGAGGGTCATGGAAGCCACAGCGAAAAGTGAAGCATCAGTGACTAGCAAACAGGAGAGCTGTCACCACCCCCGAACCTAGGAGGCAATGGGAGGGAACCAGGGAAGAATCGGAGCCTTGGAAGAGGGGCTGCCTAAAAAACACAGTCATGGCCAGGCCCTGGATGGTGTGTGTGTGTGTGTGTGTGTGTGTGTGTGTGTGTGTGTGTGTGTGGTGTACACATGTATATGCAAATACCCAGACCCCTCATTCCTCTCCGAACTCCAGTCTCCCGCTGTTGCCTTCCATTAGCCAAACCCACATGGGAGCTGAAGAGGAAGGGTGGTCTCGCACTCCTATCCTCAAGCGATCTTGCTTCCTATGCCTCCCAAAGCTGAGGAAGGGGTAAGGTCTGGTGAGGCCAGCCTCCTGCGTCAGA
This sequence comes from Mandrillus leucophaeus, assembly GCF_000951045.1. Taxonomy (NCBI): domain Eukaryota; kingdom Metazoa; phylum Chordata; class Mammalia; order Primates; family Cercopithecidae; genus Mandrillus; species Mandrillus leucophaeus. The sequence continues at coordinate 1,962,812 of NW_012102943.1, read as the reverse complement.
GTTGGTTGGAGAACGATGGAGAGGGACCAAGAGGGTGTCAAGTGGAGAACGGCAGTAGAGCCTTGTGAGCTGGACATGGGTTGACTCCGTGTCTGTGGAGCCTGGCGGGGTGACCAGGGGACACTGAGACCTTTGTCTCCCACAGCCGCTACGTCCTCCACATCCAAGGCAGCCAGGGCATCGGCAGCCCTGGGGAGATCCGCTGGAACCTCTGCCTCTGCCTGCTGCTGGCCTGGGTCATCGTGTTCCTCTGTATCCTCAAGGGTGTGAAGTCTTCTGGCAAGGTGACGTTCGGGAGGCCCCGGAGGCCTGAGGGGCTGGATGGGGTGAAGGTTTCCTGGAGAAGGCGGGGCATGGACTGAGCATGAGAAGATGAAGAGACTTCAGCTGGGAAGAGGGGAAGGGAGAGAGCCTTGAGGCTGGGGGATGAGGGCTGCTTGAAAAGAGACATGGAGGTGAGAACACACAGGAGCAAGGCTGCTTTACTAGACTGGAAGCTCACCAAGGCAGGGTCTGCACTCAGCTGTATGCTGACCCAGTGCTTGGCACTTTGACTGAGCTCAGCAAGAATTTGTTGAACACTTGGAGTGTGAGTACATGAGTTAGGGCTCTTTGAGATGCGGGTGACCAGAACCCAGTTACCACACTCAGCTGGAAAGTCCAGAGGGTGTGCTTCAGGCACAGCTGGGTCTAGGGGTTCAATCAGTGTCGTCAGGAAACTGGTTCTCTGGGTCTCTCAGTAGTGCTTCCTTCCAGGCTGGCTTCCTTCTGAGGCTTCATTCTTCATGAGGTCACCCTAGCAGCTCTAGGCGTACGTCTAAGCTTGGTAAAGGGTTGTTTTCCCCGGTTCGCATGTATTTTAGAATTGAGTCTCACTGGCTGAGCAGGGCTGTGCATCCATCCCTAAATTAATCCCTGTGGCCGGGGGGATGGAATGCTCTGCTTGGCTGGGCGTGGGTCATATATCCACCCCTGGAGCTGGGAATGGAGTCACCTCCATGGTGGGACAGTCAGGTACTGTTACATGAAAAAGGCAAACTAGAGACTGGAAGACAAAGCCACGGATGTCTACTTTAGGTGATGAAGGGGTGGAAAGGACGATAAAGCCATTTTGAAAACACTCAGGGCAGGAGGTGGTGGCTCAAGCCTTTAATCCCAGCACTTTGGGAGGCCGAGGTGGGTGGATCACCTGAGGTCAGGAATTCAAGACCAGCCTGGCCAACATGGTGAAACCCTGTCTCTACTAAAAATACAAAAATTAGCCAGGCATGATGGCAGGTGCCTGTAATCCCAGCTACTCGGGAGGCTGAGATGGGAGAATTCCTTGAACCCGGGAGATGGTGCTTGCAGTGAGCAGAGAGATTGCGCCACTGCACTCCAGCCTGGGAGGCTAAGTGACACTCAAAAAAAAAAAAAAAAAAAAGAAAAGAAAAGAAAAGAAAAAACTCAAAAACCTTCAGGATGGTTTGCCCAATCATTGATAAATCAGAACTGTTTCCTCTGCATGGTGCAGCCGATAGCAGAAGTGGGAACAGAGCCATTTAAGACAAAAAAGACAGGGTAGAAACCATATAGAAAGAGAGGAGAGGTTATGGTCAAAGCCAAAGCAGTGAGGATGTTGAGACTTGATGGTGTTTGCTGAAGGGGTGACTGGAGGTTTGGGAAAGAAGGAGAGAGGGAGTGAGTTTGGGAATGTTGAATGTCTGAGGATGATGCAGAGTGGGTTTGCCAGCGCGGGGAGTGGACACGGGGAGGAGGAGGCCTTTGTAAGCAACAATGGCTGTCTGGAGCAGGGGCTGCAGTGGACATGGTCTCATGGCCTTGGGAAGCAAGGTGGTGGTGCTTTGCCGATGCTGGGTGTGTGAAGGGAGGAGGGAAGCCTCACAGATGAAGGCTGGTTCCTAGCTTGGGCTACCACAAGGCTGGGGAGGCAAGTGACACAGATGAGTTTACAAGGAGTGGCACTGAGGGAAGGTCCCCGATGCCATCAGCTCCTTACTTACCATCTCTCAGGTGGTGTATTTCACGGCCACGTTCCCCTACCTCATCCTGCTCATGCTGCTGGTCCGCGGAGTCACCCTCCCAGGGGCCTGGAAGGGCATCCAGTTCTATCTCACCCCCCAGTTCCACCACCTGTTGTCTTCCAAGGTGAGCCCCTCGGGGCGGGGTGCAGAGGGAGGGGCCAGGCCTGAGCTGGAGAGTGGAAAGAGGGCTCCCTGGGACACCCCAGTACCAGGCATTCTGCTCAGCCCTCCTTGTGTCTTTTTAATTTATTATTATTATTTTTTTATTTTTAAATTGATAGGTAAAATTTTATGTATTTATCATGTACAACGTGATATTTTGAAGCATATGTACGTGGGGGAACTGTTAAATCTAGCTAATTAGCATATGTATTATCTCACATAATTATCATTTTTGTGGTGAGAACACAACATCCACTCTCTTAGCATTCTCCAAGAATACAATATATTGTCACTAACTGCATATTGTACTTCATTTATTATTTTAAACAATCCTGTAAACACTATCCTCCTCATTTTACAGAGGAATAAACTGAGGCTCAAAGGGGTTTTTAATAAGCTTAAGGTCATACAGCTAGGGGATCGCAGAACAGGGATCCCAGCCCAGATCTGTGTGACTGTAAACCCCAAGGAGGGCATTAGTGACGATGGTGATAACAATGGTACTGACAGCTAACGTTAATATGTATTGTCTGGTGACTGTGCCTGACCTTGCCCTAGTGTTTTACATGCATGTGTGTAGTGATTTAATCCGCACTCCTCCCATGAACTAGGCACTATTCCTATCCCCTCATTACAGATGGGGATCCTGCGGTCCAGAGGGGTGACCTGGCTTGCTCAGGCTGCACAGCTAGACAGTGGTGAAGCTGGGGTCCAAATCCAGATGCCAGGATTCCAGAAAGGAAGTAAAGGGGTTATGCAGGCTTATTGCCAATACAAATCTCCTGAGTACTTTACATTAGGCTCTGTGTCCTTCAGAACTGGACCAAGCTTAGAGACCATCTTCTAGATCCTGGGTGGGAAACTGAGGCCTGCAGAGGTGAAGGGACTTGCCCATGTCCCACTGTGTAAGTGTTGGGGCAGGCTTTGCTCCTGGTCCACATCACTTGTGAGCCAGGCTGGTGACCATGCCATCCCTGGAGCTGTCACACCGTCTTCATTCACTGCCTTCCTTCTCTGTCCTTCACCCTCCACACACCCTCCCTTTCCATCCTTCCTGGCACAGGTGTGGATTGAAGCTGCTCTTCAGATCTTCTATTCCCTGGGTGTGGGCTTCGGAGGGCTCCTCACCTTTGCCTCCTACAACACATTTCACCAGAACATCTATAGGTCAGTGTCCCACAGCCTCCCAGACCCTGGGGTCCAAAGCAGGGAGGAGAGTGGCTGGCCAGGGAGGGCCTCAGAGGCTGAAAGGAAGGCCTACTCACACTGGCCTGCACCTGGACTTCTTCTGGTAGAGACACTTTCATCGTCACTCTGGGCAACGCCATCACCAGCATCCTGGCTGGCTTTGCCATCTTCTCCGTGCTGGGCTACATGTCTCAGGAGCTGGGCGTGCCTGTGGACCAAGTAGCCAAAGCAGGTGGGCAGGCTGCTTGGCCTCAGTGGGGTGAGCATGTGTGTTGGGTAGAGATGGGGCTGGGCCGGTGGACCAGCAAGATTATGGATGGGGGCCAGGCGTGGTGGCTCACGCCTGTGATCCTAGCACTTTGGGAGGCCAAGGTGGGCGGATCACTTGAGGTCAGGAGTTCGAGACCAACCTGATCAATATGGTGAGTCGTCTCTACTAAAAATACAAAAATTAGCCGGGCATGGTGGCACATGCCTGTAATCCCAGTACTCAGGAGGCTGAGTCAGGAGAATCGCTTGAACCCTGGAGGTTGAGGTTGCAATGAGCCGAGATTGGGTCACTGCACTCTAGCCTGAGCAACAGAGCAAGACTCTGCCTCAAAAAAAGGGGCCGGGGGTGGTGGCTCACGCCTATAATCCCAGCACTTTGGGAGGCTGAGGTGGGTGAATCACGAGGTCAGGAGATTGAGACCATCCTGGTTAACCCATCTCTACTAAAATACAAAAAATATTAGCCGGGCATGGTGGTGGGTGCCTGTAGTCCCAGCTACTCTGGAGGCTGAGACAGGAGAATGGCGTGAACCCGGGAGGCGGAGCTTGCAGTGAGCCGAGATCGTGCCACTGCACTCCAGTCTGGGCGGCAGAGCGAGACTCTGTCTCAAAAAAAAAAAAAAAAAAGATTGTGGATGGGTATGTCATGTGTGTGCATATGCACACATGTGCATGCACAGGAACATGTCCTAGCTGGTTTCTGGTGGTCCATGTGCAAGGGGATGGGTGAGCAAAGGAGTGTGCATTAACCCATGTCTGGAGGTAAATGAATTTCTGCGCAAGACTGTCATGTTCTGTGCTTTGGTTGCACAAATAAGTCATCTTGTGTGTGTAGGTGTCTATGTGCAAGTGAAAAGGGTGAGAAAGGTCATGTGAATCACTGTGGCTTTTGCCAGTGGATGCATGTAAATGTGCATTAGTGGTATTGTTTGTACCGATAACTGTGTACATAAGTATATTTCAATGAGGTTTTATACTGGGGTCTTGTGTTTGTTTATCAACCTATGTTCATCGAGTACCTGCAATGTGCTGGCCTAGGTCCTGGGAGTTAAGGAAGTGTCAGAGGGTGCATTTAAGTGGGCATCTCTGAGTTAGATGAAACAAGTGGCCCAAATGAGTGTAAGTGGCCATGCGTGTCTGCATGTGCATATGGGAGCCCACCGCATGCCCCAAGCTGCTGACCCCCTGTGCCTTTGGCCCAGGCCCTGGCCTGGCCTTTGTCGTCTACCCACAGGCCATGACCATGCTGCCTCTGTCGCCCTTCTGGTCCTTTCTCTTCTTCTTCATGCTTCTGACTCTCGGCCTGGACAGCCAGGTGAGCCTCATCTGTGGCAGCAGGCACTGTGTGTGTGTGTGTGTGTGTGTGTGTGTGTGTGTGTGTGGTGGGGATAGAACTCTGACCCCAGCCCCTCCTCTCTCCCAGTTTGCTTTCCTGGAGACCATTGTGACAGCTGTGACGGATGAGTTCCCGTACTACCTGCGGCCCAAGAAGGTGGTGTTCTCAGGGCTCATCTGCGTGGCCATGTACCTGATGGGGCTGATCCTCACCACCGATGTGAGTGGCGCTGCAGGGAGGATGGCAGGTGGGCGGGACAAGGGCAGACGCCTGCAACGAGATCTCTGGCCCGGCTGAGCAGTTGCTGGGCCCCCTCCATCTTCCTCTTTGTAAGGAACTCAGTCCCTCCCCATCCCTATCTCCCAAGGGAGGCAGCTTGGCCTTGTGATTCAGAGTCCTGGCTGTGGAGATTTAGTCTGCAAGATCTGGGTTCAAACCTTACTCCTGCACTTGCTGAGGGGGCTTCAGGATAAATGATTTCCCCTCCCTGAGCCTGTTTTTCCTCGTCGGTAAAAGGAGGATTCTATAATAGACGACTGTCATGGAACTCAGATAAGACGAGGCCTGGAAGGGCTGGGCTGGCAGCCAGCTGTCGCCCTGTCATCTTGTGCTCCCCGTCAGCATGTCTGCTTCCTACTCACTTCTTGCCAGGAGAAGGGGCTGCAGCAGAGAGCGAGGCCCGGGGAGGGGACACCAGAACTGTGCTTGTGTTTTAGGGGGGCATGTACTGGCTGATCCTTCTGGATGACTACAGCGCCAGCTTTGGGCTGATGGTGGTGGTGATCACCACATGCCTTGCCGTGACACGGGTGTATGGTGAGAAGAGCCATGGGAGGCGGAGTCGAGCTCTCTGCAGTGGGAGAACGGGAGTCTACCCTGGGGCCCCCCAGTACCTGGGTCCCTGGTCCCAAGGGCCAGGGTTTCCAGTGGGGGCAGCTGGGGGAGGGGGGTGCTGCTGGCACTTGTGGGGCCGGTGGGTGGGGCCATTCCTCCTCCCCTCCCCTGTGCAGGCATTCAAAGGTTCTGCCGAGACATCCACATGATGCTGGGCTTCAAGCCGGGCCTCTACTTCAGGGCCTGCTGGCTGTTCCTGTCCCCAGCCACGCTCTTGGTAACTGGGGAGGGAGGGAGGGTTGCTGGCTGGGGCCCCAGAACTGAGAGCGGGTGTCCCCTCTGCACATTCAGTCTGGTAGGGCCACCCTGGCCCACAGTGGAGGGCTCTGGGTGGGCACCAGAATCCTAGTCCATCCCCTCCCCTGATGTTCCCAGCTTTTGTAGCTGTGCTGGGCCTGGCCCTAGTTCAGTTGGTTAAATGGGTGGGTCTTTCTCAGGCCCAAGGACCTCAGGATTGGAGCCTTTAGGCTGTGATTTCTGTCTTGAGGTTGGAGCAGCTAAGGGATTGGGGTGCTTCAGAACTGGGCTGCTGCAGGCCTTGATGTTGGGTCAGCTTTGAGCTGGGCTGGCTCAAGCCTTGCAAAGGCTCCAGAGATGGACCACTTCAGGTTTTGGTACAGCTTAGGATCCTGGGTAGCTCTGGGCTGGACTGTCTCAGGCCTTGGGCTGGCACTAGGCTGGGCTACCTTGGGCCTTAAGGCAGTTTAGACAAAAGCCCGCAGTGATGCTGGGAGTCCCCACTCTGCAGGCCCTGCTGGTGTATAGCATCGTCAAGTACCAGCCCTCGGAGTATGGCAGCTACCGCTTCCCACCCTGGGCTGAGCTGCTGGGCATCCTGATGGGCCTGCTGTCCTGCCTCATGATCCCAGCTGGCATGCTGGTGGCTGTGCTTCGAGAAGAGGGCTCATTCTGGGAGGTGAGTCTGCCCACCCTGTCCACTCTCAGCCTTCCTGACCTGTGGCTTGACCCTGGGTCCCCCTGCTAGAACAGAAGATATATGCACCCACCCTTTATCCAGCTTCTTTTAGCCTGAAGAGATCTGCCTGGGCTGAGGCAGATTCAGGGGCTGGAGTCCTGCCCTGTGGCACTTTGGACCACATGAAGCCTTGGGGGAGGGGGTGGCATAATCTAAAGACCACTGTTAACCAGGGACTGGCCTCAGGTCCCACCATGGGTTGGGGGTGGATCAGGTCTTGAACTCAGGTCACCAGCCCAGAGCTTGCTTCTGGAACTCAGGGTCAAATGGTGACAGTGAGGGACCTCAGAGGGCAGGCTGTCACCCTACTCCTGTGCCCAGGAGTCCTGCTGTGTCCCACTGGTGGCCGGGGATAGAATGATGGTGTGAGCCCTGCCCATGCCTAGGGTTTTGGGGAGGGACTCAGACAAACATGGAGAGTACACTCTGTTTGCACAGGGTCTGAGGCATTGGAAGAGGGGAGTAGTGACCCTTTGTGGGCCAGCAGAAGTGGTGTGGTCTGAGCCTCACTGTATCCTCTGAACACTGAGGCCTGCACTTCTGCCACCGCTGGTGTGGAGTCCTCTGGTGGCAAGAGGCCATCGTCATGAATGCAGCTTTAGTGAGCCCGATGGATGGCATCCAGAGAGAGTCTGGAGGCACCCACAACACACACATCCCACCAGAAGTGTGCTGGAGCCAGCTAGCACTGGTTCATGAGAGCTAATCCTTAAATATTCAGGAATGTGTGAGCTAGGTGTTAAACCATTGGTAGCTAGGAATTGGCAACGGTGGAGATATTTACACCATAGAAAATGGCTATAAAGCGGGCCTCCCCTGCACCCCTCCCCATAGTCTGCTTACCAGCACACTGCTGCCTCTCCTCCACTTCCCCCATGTAGCTCCTGCCCCTCAGCTGCCCCCATGACAAGGCTCCACCTGCAGGGGTTGCTCAGGAGCCAGTAGTGGTTTATGCCTCCCCCATCCTGCTGCCAGACCACAGGGGGCAGCCTGGAGTCTAGCCTCTGCACTGCCTCCAATTGCTGGGTGACTTGGGGCAAACTCCTTCCCTTCTCTGAACCTCAGGAGCTCCACCTCTGCTCCTTACTTGAAGAGCCAGGGTACCTGCAAAGGGAAGTAAGAGAGGGGAGTTGCTCAGGATGGAGGCTCCAGCTCCCAGGAAGCTCATGGTCCCCAAGCCTTGCTAATGAGCCACTAGGAATGCTGGGCTCCCCAGCAGTCACCACCGCCCTGCTGCCCTGCTACCCTGCCCCACAGCCAGGGGGAAGGGGCATGTTTTGGGGGGCCTGAGAGAAGTGGTGTGCACTGCAGAGGAGGCATTCCCCAGCTCAGGAGTGCCAGCTTCAGAGGCCAGGGCTTCCAGCATAGACCCTAGGATCGGAATCCTGCCCTGCCATTTGCCAGCCTTGTGGCCCTAAGCAAGTTACTGCACTTCCCTGAACCTCAGCTTCTCTGTCTTTATTTTTATTTTATTTTAATTTAATTTTTTTTTTTTTTGAGACATAGTCTTGCTCTGTCCCCCAGGCTGGAGTGCAGTGCAGTGGAGACAATAAGCATAGTATCCAATAGGCAGGGTTTTTTTTTTTTGGTCTTTTTTTGTTTGTTTTTTCAGACAGTTTTGCTCTGTCACCCAGGCTGGAGTGCAGTGGCGCCATCTTGCCTCACTGCAACCTCCATTTCCCGGTTCAAGTGATTCTCCTGCCACAGCCTCTCAAGTAGCTGGGATAACAGGCACCTGCCACCACGTCCAGTTAATTTCTGTATTTTTAGTAGAGACGGGGCCAGGCTGGTCTTAAACTCCTGGCCTCAAGTGATCTGGGCACTTCGGCCTCCCAAAGTGCTGGGATTAAGTGTCTCTGTCTTTAAAATGGAGAGGGTGATACCTACTTTTAGGCCTGCTACGAGAAGAAAAGAAGCTTATCAATATAGTCTCCATTGTGAAAGGCAGAAAAGCAAAGTATTTTAAAAGTTCAGGATGGGGTCAGGACGGGTTCAAATCCCAGTGTCACCACTTCCCACCTGTGTGACCTTGGCCAACTTAACCGATCTCTCTGAGCTTTAACACTCAGATAATATCAGTGCAGGCAGATGGTAAAAGTAGTAATACCGCTCTCATCAGGACACTGTAAAGATTAAATTAGCCACTGCTTAGCACAGAGCTGGAGTGCAGTGGGTGCTCAATTTTAGGCCAGGGGTTCCCACAGGGGGTGATTTTGCCATTGGGGGACATTTGGCAAGGTCTGGAGACATTGTTGGCTGTCATGGAGGGGAGAGGGGTACAAGGAGGAGTGCTCCTGTCATATAGTGGGCATAGTTCAGGGATGCTGCTAAACAACCTTCCATGCACAGGACAGCCCCTATAACAGAGAATTCTCTAGACCCAAAACGTCAGGAGCACTCAGGTTAAGAAACTTTGGTCTGAGCACCCCTGTTTTCAGCTGGAAACAAATCTAAGTCCTTGTTCTCAGGGAGCTTGTATTTTATTGTGGGGGACAGGCAATAAACAAATACGTAAAGGTAAGTTCTGCACTTAAAAAAAAAGGAATACAGGAATAAAGGGAGAATGGTACTTTGGCCAAGATCGTCAGAGAAGACCTCTCTGAGGAGGTGACAGATCTGACTAACTGGACAGGGTGATCCATGTCGGTATCTAGGGTGAGAGCATTCCAGGCAGAAAGGCAACGTGTGCAAAGGCCCTGAGGCAGGGGGCTGGCATGTTTGAGAATAGCATGGAGGCCAGTGCTGTGGCTGGAGCAGAGGGGGTGGAGAGAACTGGCAGAGCTGATATCAGGGAGGTAGACAGGGCCCGGGAGCTGGAGGCCCTGGTGCACACTTTGGATTTCATTTCCAGTGAGATGTGCAGTCATTGGCAGGCTTCTGAGCAGTGGGGTAGCGTGCTCTCAACACATCTTCCTAAGTATCGCTGTGCTGTGAGTACCGAGCTGTGGGAGACCCCGGGTAAAGGCATTACACACGGTATCTCCCTTGGAACCTGCCCAGTGGGCTGCCCAAATGTTAATTGCTTCCTTTCTTTAAGGACACAGGGGCTCTCTCTTCTCCCTCACAGGACAGGCAGAGGGCTTTGGGAATGTGGTTGAGGAAGAAGGAGCTCTGGAATCTCCAGGCTTAGTCATCATCTTAGTCATGAAAACTGGGGCTCCATGAGGGAAAGGTCAGAGGCAGAAGGAGGCAGGTCGGGACTGGAAGAAACCAGGAAAGCCAGCTGCAAGCCCACCTCAGTTCTCCTGCTCTTTTCCAAAAGCCCCCAGATTCTTAAGACTCAGCATTTAGGGAAAGGCTCCTAGATCGTCATTCAGACGCTCTAAGGAGGGGCCTGGCACGTAATTATAGCAACAGCCGCCACTTCCCAGGCCTTACCCTGTTCCCAGCACCCTGCTAAGTGCGTCATCTCAGTGCCTTCACAACAACCCTATGACAGGACTGGGATTCCCGCATTACAGACCAGGAAGCAGAGCACCCAGAGCCAAGCGGCATTGCCAAGAGCCACCCAACTTGCAAGTGGTAGAACAGGATTCTCACCGAAGCAGGTGGATCCCTCCCCTGGGGAAGTCATAGTGCCCCCACCTTCCCCGCCAGGGAGCTGTGGCCAGGACTCGCCCAGCAATGTGGTCAGGTCTTTGCTGGGTGCCTGGCCACAGTGAACACTCCACCAGTGCTGCCTGTTTCCTGTTTTCACTGCTCTCGTTGCTTTGCTGCAGCGGCTCCAACAGGCCAGCCGGCCGGCCATGGACTGGGGACCATCCCTGGAGGAGAACCGGACGGGCATGTATGTGGCCACGCTGGCTGGGAGCCAGTCACCAAAGCCACTGATGGTGCACATGCGCAAGTACGGGGGCATCACCAGCTTCGAGAACACGGCCATCGAGGTGGACCGTGAGATTGCAGAGGAGGAAGAGTCGATGATGTGAGGCAGGAGGCAGGTGGGCCTCACAGTCCCTTCTTAGAAGCCTGCAAAGGTCAGCTGTGCCCTCTGGGATTCTGAGAGGCTATGGGGGGCTGCCATAAAGATGCTAGTCCCCCAGTGGGGGTCCCTCTTGCAGCCTCTGCCTCTCCTGAAACTTCTGACAACCCCCTACACACACAGGCATACTCAGACCCACTCAGAGCTGAGAATGATCCAACTCAGCCCTACTTTGCAGATGGACATATTGAGGCCAGGAGGGGAGGGACTTGCCCTGGGTCTCATGGCAGAGGGGACTTGACCCCACACCTCCTGACCAGTCAGCTCCCTTTCCCATGGGGCAGCCGGCACCACCTTCTCATCTCTATTCAGGGTCTACATCCCTCCCTGTTTAGGGGGAGCCTGTCCGCACGCACCTCAGCACAACCAGAATCTGGAGCTGGGGAGGGAGGGTAGGGCCATAGAGGCTCTTGAGGCAGTCCTGGGGATCAAGGGTCAATGAGTTCCGTGGGAAGAAGGATCCCTGGGGGCTCCTGTGTGCAGGACTCCTGAAGGAGGTGGGAGCTGAGGGCCCTGGAGGATGGGGACGTTTGCAGAGAGAGGAAGAAGAGGGCAGGGTCGGGAGGAGCTCTGGGCCAGAGGATGCTGAGCTGCCTGGGCAGAGACCAAGAGGGTTGGAGACACTGATTTTACCAGGTTACAGGAGGGTTTAAGACAGAAGGAAAACTAACAGAGGGGAGCCAGGGATGATGGGGTGGGTAGGGGATTTGCATGATGAAGAATATCATTCTGGGTCTGTGCAGGGTGGATTGGAGGGGACAGGGTGGAGTGGGGAGGCCTGTGCAAAGTGGGAAAAGGGTGCCAGTGGCCTGAGCCAGGGCGCTGGGGCTGCGGGTAGGGACAGGAGGCCCCAGCACTTCAGAGAAAGGCCACCCCTTCACCCACTGGACCGCAAGCCGCACAAGCTGGGGAGGTAGGAAGGGTCACTGTGAAGGCCCAGGGCCCCTCTCTTCCCATCTCCCTTGTCCTGGTGGCCTGCAGTGTCTCCTCCAGTTCAGGAGCTGCTAGGAAGCTGGCCTTGGTTGCTGGTGACAGGGAAACCATGAGACTAGGAGGTGGCCCACACACATGGCTGGCTGGTCCCGAGGCCACCCACCCTGCTCCAGGACGTGTGCCCTGGGCCCGGTGTAGGGGTAGAGGCAGAGGGCAGAGGGTAGCCCTTGGTACTGTGGGCCCCTCAGAGAGGAGGGTGGGGTGCAGAAATGCCTCAGCACGGCTCATGCACACAGCATTCTCCCGTGGGACAGGGCTCCCTCGTGCAACTGTGGCCAGCCTCCATGCCTGTCTCTCGCTGTGTCCCCCCATCCCCTTGTGTTCTGTTGGTTTATTGTTAATAAATATCAAATGAGGTCATGCTCCTTACCCTGTCTCCTTACTGCTGAGAGCCATGAGGTGGGCAGCACAGGGCTCCCCAGCTCCCACTGGACAGGGGAGGAAACAGGCCCTGCTCCCTCCTTCCCCCGGCTCTCCTGGCTTCTGCCCTGGGTCTGACATTTCCCTATGGCAGTAGGGGGTGGGTAGGGCTCAGAAAGGAAGACAACTCCAGGCCCTTAGAGACTACTTCGTTCCCTGTTACACAGACAGACAAACCGAGGCCCACGGAGGGAAGGAAGCTTGCTCAAGGTGGCCCAGCCGAGCCGAGCAGAGCCTGGGGTGGTGGGGCCAGCAAAGCAGAGCCCATGAACCTGCTGCCTTCCTCCCTCTCCCGCTCCTCCTCAGCCCTGCCTGCAGGTGAAGGCTGGAGCTGAAGACCAGGGCTAGGAGGAGCCAAGAGTTTCCCAGTCCGGAAGAATCTCCGGGTTCCACCCACCCCCTCCTGGCAGGGCCTTGTCATATAAAAGAGCCCCAGGGCCTTTCAAATGCGAGGCCCAGGTGTTTGCAAAGGCTTTGATTGGGGGTGGAAAGGAAGGGCGGCTGCATATTTCAGATATTAATAAATTCCCCCTAACAAAGGGCCAGGCCCCCCTCCCACTCCTCTTTGTTTGGGGCTCTGGGTGAGGGGAAAGAGATGAATTTGCTAATTTGCAAAGCGTGTGAGAATGGCCTTCAGAATTCAGGTGCTTCTTCCCACGAGGCAGGCTCCAGCCCTGCTGGCAGCGCCTTGGTACTGAGCCTTCTCAGCGTGCCCTTTCTGGGCAAGAGGTGCTGTCTGCCCGGGCATGGGGCCATGGACTTTTGAATATTCCTCACCAGCCTCTTGGCTGCAGCCAGGTGTCCTGGGAGTCAGGAACGGAGCATCTTGGGAGTCTAGGCTTCCCTTCTCCTCAGATTCCAAGTGTGAGATTGGAGGGTTCTAGGAGTCCATGGGTCCCACCAGCTTCACTTCCTCCTGCCTCCCCAACCCCTGCCCCATTCCTGCCATTGGGCCTGTGGTCCCTGTCCTGCCCTCCCTGGCCCAGTCTTTCTGTTTCTCCTGCTTTTTCCATTTCCTCTGCTCTCAGACGACTTTTCCTGCCATGCCACCTTCTCCTCCCTCCGTCGCCAGCAACATCTCCCAAGTGCCCTGGTCCTGATCCCTGTACTGACTTTAGGTCTTCCTGGCTCAGAACAGCCCCCAGCCTGGCCCTGATTACAGTGGGAGCTGACTGGGGAACAGGGAGCCCCAGCTGGGGGAACCCACAACAGCATAGCAGGCAGCTCAGAGGAAACATCAGCCCTGTCTGGAGTAGGATCCCACCCTGCAACCCGCGAATGTCCTACCCGGCGGCAAACCCACGTGCCTACAGGGCCAGCCAGGAACCTGGGTGAGCAAAGCTGTTGGTATGAGCGAGAGAATATGAGGCAACTGAGCCTCTGTGAGTGCTGGAGAGGCAAGAGGGAGTGGTGGGGACTGTGGTGAACTAAAGAAAGCACGCCTATCTTAAGAGGGAGGCCGCCTCTCAGAAGTGTGGGCCCGGGCTACCAGATCTCCGGGCTTTTTAAAGGCAGCTGGAAATCTGGATTTTTATGAGAAATTTCCCAATGTGCAATGTGGATGACTGATTTAAAAGTTGTAATCATGGGGCCGGGTGGGGTGGCTCACGCCTGTAATCCCAGCACTTTGGGAGGCCAAGGTGGGCGGATCACGAGGTCAGGAGATCGAGACCATCCTGGCGAACACGGTGAAACCCCATCTCTACTAAAAACACAAAAAAATTAGCCAGGCTTGGTGGCACGCACCTGTAGTACCAGCTACTTGGGAGGCTGAGGCAGGAGAATCACTTGAACCCAGGAGGCAGAGGTTGCAGTGAACTGAGATCGTGCCACTGCACTCCAACCTGGGGGACAGAGAGAGACTCCGTCTCAAAAAAACCAAAAAAAGTTGTAAGCACAGCTCAGTTAGGGCCTCCTGTCAGCCTCTCTGCAGGCTGACTGTTCTGCAGTCTCAGGGGATGAGCAGCCCAGAGGGATTACCCAGGTCCCATGGGGAGAATGTTCTGGAGCTGAGGCCAGGCCCCAGGGCTCTCCACCCTCACTCAGTCCTCTCATGTCCTGTCTCATCTGATCTGTGTGTCCATCTGAACTTGGGAGGCTGGTGTGGAGCCTTGGGAGGCATTGTATGTGCCTGGCTGGAGTGTGGGGTAGGGTGCCCCGGGGCCCTTCATTCCTGTTCTGGGGCTTGTTAGAGGGTGCCCTTGGGCACCAGGAAATGCTGAGATGAGAAGCCTGGCCGTCCCCGCAGGCACTGCCAACGTGTGGTCTCTGTGGCGGGGAAGGAGGGAAGGCAGTGGAGGGCAGGGGCTCCTACCCATACCATTAGGTCAGCCATATTCCCGAGGCCAAGTAAGGGTCAACAGTCTCCAGGGGTCACACTGGTTACCTGAGAGTTCGGTCCTCAGTGGGCCCTGAGCTCTGTGTTCCCATCCATCACTCCAGCCCAGCTCATGCTTCTGAGCAGGCCAAGGCTGTCCTGCCTTCCATCCTTGGCTTAGGCAGGGCCTTCCGCCTTGATCCAGTGTCTTCCCGCCCACCCGTTGGGATCCTGGCCATCCTTTAAGTCCCTCCTAAATATGCCCTCCCCTGTAAGCCTTCCTCAATTCCCCAACCAGATGTGGACGCCTAGAATCTTCAGGGGGTCTGACTCAGTCCTACATCTGGTGAGTCCTGACAGCCCAGCCCTGCCTGCCCAGAGCACTCACGTCCTTTTGAGACAATGCATCTTGTTTCCATGTAGTGAAGACTCTCCTTGGACCCCAGAGCGCTTTGGGGCCGCAGAAGGGCATGGTGCAGAGGCCTCAGGCTGCTCAGCCACGCTGACCTGGATTTATTCCCAGCCCTGCTCCTCCCTGGCTCTGTGGTCTTGGGGAAGTCACTTAACCTCTCTAAGCTCTCATTCTTTTACCTGTAAAATACGGGTAATAACAACTCCTACCTCGTAGCAGCATCACCCATGGGCTTGGTGGGCGTGTGATACACATTTATTGATTGGAGGAACACACTTGTGTCTACCGCCTCTGTCCCGCTACCAACTCCTTCAGGACAGAGATTGGACTCTCCTCATCTCTCAGTCGCCCCAGTGACTCCACAAGGCTGGTTCACAGCTTTGTACCATGAAGCATCAAACTGAACACAGTTCTTGGGTGGCTCTGGGGATATCCAGCAAAGAGTTAAGACAGTCGCAGGCCCCTCAGGATCCCACGTGACCCTTAGTTGCTGAGCCCCGGGGTCTGACGTAGACAGGCTCCTCCAGACTCATTTTTTGCTGGTGGCTCATGGAAAGTTTGGTTCTTTGAGCTCCAGGCCACTCCCTCTGGGGCCTGAGTCCTCGCTGAAGCTGGTCCTGCCCTGGAAGGGCGTCCGGGGCTGGCTGCCCGTCTGCGGATCCTTGGCCAACAGTTCCGCCTGCTCTGTCTCCGCCTGACTTCCTGCTGCCCTGGCCTTCTCCCCAAGGACAGAGCAGCAGCCCGCCCCCTCTGGCCGCAGGGAGGCTTTTTTCAGCACCTCCATTCAGAATCACTTCTTGTTTTGGGAAAGAAAGCCTTTTCCTGCTGAAGTCCATAGGCTCTATGAGCAGCAACCCCAGAAAACTGCAGCCAGGGAGCCAGGTTTGGTGGCTGGTGGCTGGTGCCTGTAATCCCAGCTGCTCAGGAGGCTGAGGCCATAGGACTACTTGAGACCAAGAGTTCGAGACTAGCTTGGGCAATGTACCAAGACCTCATCTCTACATTTTTTAGAAGCCAGGCTTAGTGGTTTGTGCCTGTAGTCTCAGCTACTCAGGAGGCTGAGGCGGGAGGATTTTTTTTGTTGTTGTTGTTGTTTTGTGGAGTTTTTTTGAGACAGGCTCTCCTATCACCCAGACTGGAGTGCAATGGCACAATCACAGCTCACTGCAGCCTTGACCTGCCAGACTCAAGCAATCCTCCCACCTCAGTCTCCCTAGTAGCTAGGATCACAGGTGTACACCACCATGCCCAGCTATTTTTTTACTCTTTTTATAGAGACAGGGTTTCACTTTGTTGTCCAGGCTGGTCTGGAACTCCTAGGCTCAAGCAATCTTCCTGTCTCGGCCTCCAAAGTGTTAAGATTACAGGTTTAAGCCGCCTTACCCAGCTGGGAGGATCTCTTGAATGACAGGGTAAGAACTCTTCTCTAAAAAGAAAAGAAAACCGTGGGCAGTAGAAGCCAAGGAGGCCTCAGTTATCTGCTGGTCAGAGTGGAACTCTGGCTCCACGGTCCCTCCGAATCTGCTGCTTCACCTCTCTGAACTGCAGTGTTCTCAGATGTGAAAAGGGGAGAATAACTTTCCCTTTGTGGGGGATTAAATGAGATAAATTAGATGCTCAATACATATTTTTAAAATGTGATCAAAGTGCTTAGCACAAAATGTAGCATGCAGGAACCCTCTAGATGGGATGCATCTCATTAGCCAGCTCTCCCTTGTACAGATAAGGAAACTGAGGCTCAGCTCCCACCTCCAACCAGCTTGGGGAGAAGGAGGCTGGGAGATGGCGTGCCTGGAGCCAGGGACAGGCTGAGCTGGAGGCCCAGGCTTGCCAGCACCATCTGTGTGCCCTGAGGATCCGGCCTCAGTGTCCCCATTTGTAAAGCAAATGGGCTGAACAAGGGCAGAGGGCTCTGCAGAGGTGCCTCGGTGGAGGGAGGTGAGCAAAGGGGAGCTACCTGCACCCACCCACTCCATGCAGCCTTCTGCTAGGGACCACGCCACGGGAGCTAGGGCGGGGAGCAGCACCCCCTTCAGAGATGGATTGGGATTGGCTCTGCCTGGTGGGAAGGAAGTCTCGTTTCTCCTGCAGGATAAGTTTAAGGATTCAGAGCCCTGAAGGTTTCTCCAGTGAGCCAAATGCCCTGCCCAATCACGAGGAGTAGGGGGATACAGGGTGAGCGTGGGCACAGCAATAAAATCATCACAGTCCCAAGCCTGGCTTGACCTTGACTCTGCTGATCCAAGGTCAGGGTCTCAGAGAGCTTTGGGGCTTAGGGTGGCAGGACTTAGAGGCAGGGGAGGGGCCTATGGTCAATATTGATCTAGCTGAGTCAGGGGAGGACAGGGAAGTGGGAAGCCTGGGGTGGGGCTCCCTGATAACTGCATCTTCAGGCTGCCATCGTGACTGTGGAAATGGGGTGGGGACAATGGGGGGAGGGGGAGGGGATGCTCCATGCAAATTTCCAAACCTGGGCGTTTACTAAAACTACAGCTGCCTGGACCCCTGTCCAGAAGAATGGCTCTTATTCTCTGAGGGTGGGGCCCAAAACCTCTGTACGTTTAGCAAACTCCCCGGTGAATCTGCAGCAGCCAGCTCAGTTCTCACATATGGAGTCCACAGGTTCAGTGTCATTGCAATATGAGGAAACTGAGGCCCAGAGAGGGGATGTGACTCCTCCAAGGTCACTTTGGGAGAGGATGCTGACAGTCCTCCCTTTTCTCCTGGAAGGAAGGAATCGTCCCCCGCCCCAGCTCCCTCCACCTCCAGTTGAGGCCCTGGGTCTGGGAAGGAATGGCTGGGCCAGCGTGTCCTGAGGGAAGCAGCCTGTGAGACGTTGGTAGCCCTGGGTGGAGAAGGGAGGGCGAGGCTGGTCCCAGGAGGAAGGACAAGCAGAGGGCATTTCCACAGGACTGGACCTGCCCCACCTTGCCTTATGCACACTCCCCAGCACCTGCTAGGGGATGTTTCCTGAAAGATTTACCACAACCCAGGCCTGGGGAAGGCCATTTCCACCGCTGGGGCCTACCCATGCCCTGAGAAGGCACCACATCATGGCAGATTTGGGGCTTACACGGACCTTAGACACCTCTGGCCCCCACGGCCTCCTCCCAAGTCTGCTCTGCTCACCCTGCCGCCACAGTTCCGGGCTCACAGCCTTTGCTCTGGCCTTCACACTCTCCCTGCCTCCATTCCATCAAGCACCCCATGAAGCTTTCTCCAGCCCGGTCACCATCTCTCTTTCTCCTTCCTCTGGGCTCTGCACACTTTGCACCTCCAGATCCAGGCCCCATCCCAGCCTTCCTTGAGTTCTTGCTCTCTGCATGTCTCTTGCTGTCTGGAATGGCATCAGAGATTCCTGGGGGACAGGAGTCATGAGACAGGTCTAGCTCATCTCTGAGCCCCCCTTGGAGCCCAGCCCAGCCATGGCATGCCCCAGGGAAGCAGGTGTGGAAGGCAGGTGTTCACCTCGGCTGAGCGCCTCAATCTCACCTCCCTCCCTCGTGCCCTGGGCCGTCTTGGGCGGGTTCCTTCCCTCTGGGCACACGGTCTTCTTACTCATGGAATAAAGAGAATAGGAGTGCCCTCAGTGGAGGGGTGTGCTAAGGATTGAGAGAGTACCTATAAAAGAGGTGGGCATGCCTGGCACTCGGTCAGTTCCCAGTGTTAACCGTTGTTACTTCTGGCTGGGTAGAATACTCATGCCCGCACAGCCTCCACTCCTGCATTCCAGGGGCACATCTGCCGGGGGTCTCCTCTATGCAAGAATGACAGTATCTGCCGTGTGCATCCGGAGCACGGACAAGATGCTGCCCTGCCTCCAAGGAGCACACAGTTCTGCAGAAACTTGCTTAGGTGACTTCAAACCAGAGATCTGTGGTGAGGAAGGTGGAGCAGATTGTGGCAGTCCATGGAGGGACCTAGCCCATGGTATGAGGGAGGCTGGGGAGGGTGGGGGAACTTCCCAGAGAAGATGCTGGAACCATGTGCTGAAGGGTGAGAAGGTGTTGCAGTGCACTCAGGGGGAAAATGCGGGGGAAACGGCCCTCTGCAGTGCCTTTTGGAGTATGAAGACTGTGGGTGTAGACAACCGAGAGAGAAGGCAGTAGCTGGAAGGGGACAGAGTGTCAAAAGGGGAGGAGGTCCTAAGAATTCCAGTCACTCCTTGCTGGCTGTCCAGAGACCAGGGACAGGGCAGCACAGACCAGGACAGGGGGGGAACAGAGTGCCGTGCTCTGAGTTCGAAGGCTGGGGTGAGTACTGGTCAGAGTCTTGCAAGAAATCTCTTTGCCTTTGAGTCTCATTATTTGCATCTTCAAAATAGGACTGTTGTAACTAGGACAAGAGGTGTTGTGAAAGCACTTTGTGAACTGTAGAGCATCATTCTCCTGTGAGATAATAATAGTGTTTTAAGTGGAGTCAGTACTTTTTGAGAGGTAAAGGATATCTCACAGGGCACGATAGACATACTGGGGGCCAAGGACCGCCTGAAACCTACTCCTGTGCTGCCATCTGCTGGTGAAGGGACACAATGGCCACCCAAGCCCTTAAGGCTTTCTGCAGGGCCCAGGAGTCACTGGGGCAAGTGAAGGCAGGGCTGGGAGGATGACTGGCACTAACGAGGACACCGAGGCAAAGGTGGCAAATGGAAGCCCCCAAGCCTCTCTTGCTTTTCTCAGCCTTGGCCTGTGCTGTCACTGTGAAGGTCCTCCGCTATGTGCAAGATGCACACTCCCCACAGACAGTGCCCCTGGCCATTACACACACCAGCAGTGAGAATAGACCTGGAAAGCAGCTGGTGCAGGGATTCTGAAGTCCCAGGCACCTGGGGTATGGTCTAGAGGGAACTGTGGGCTCCGATGGGCACCTTTCCTTGGCTCTGTGGCATCCGGGTCTCTGGGCAATGGATGAGTGACCAGCTTGTCTGGTTGGCCTGGTGCTGTCCTGGTTTGAGCACTGAAAATCTCACATAGGTAGCTGGGAAGGTTGGTCACTCTTCCGTGCCCTGAAGGTGGCCAAAGCCTCTGCATCCACTTTGGCTCTGCCCTGCCAGAGGCCAGCAGCTCAGGCTCCAAGGACCAAAGTGTCCCAGGCACTAGGTCTAGACATATGTTTATGGGTAAAGAGACTCTTCCTCTGCCAGGCGCGGTGGCTCACGCCTGTAATCCCAGCACTTTGGGAGGCTGAGGTGGGTGGATCACGAGGTCAGGAGTTCAAGACCAGCCTAACCAATATGATGAAACCCCGTCTTTACTAAAAATACAAAAATTAGCCAGGTGTGGTGGTGCACGCCTTTAATCCCAGCTACTCAAGAGGCTGAGGCAGGAGAATTGCTTGGAGCCAGGAGACGGAGGTTGCGGTGAGCTGAGATCACACCATTGCACTCCAGCCTGAGCAACAGAGCAAGAGCGAGACTCTGTCTCAGAAAAAAAAAAAAATCCTTCCTCCCCTTCCCCATTCTTTAAAGCACTCTCTGGCATGGTGAGTCCTGGGCACTTGTCTGTGAGGCTGGGCTGAGGGAAGAGAATGGGTGGGGGACTCGTGGAATAACCTCCACATTGTACAGGGAAACTGAGGCCCAGAGGAGCAGAACCTTGCCCCAAGGCCCGAGGGAGACTTTAACTCTTGGCTGCTCAGCAACCCATAGCCACCCCTTTGCTCTTGTTGAGGGTACCCCCTGTACCTGGGAGAAAGCTAATTCCATCCCTGGCTCTACAGGTGGGGCACATGGTCCAGGCATAATCCCACAGTGACTGGTTCAGCCTTGAGCATGTGACCAGAGTTGGTCCAATCAGAATGAAGACCAGGACTTTTATTTTGCCATGGGGCAGATCTAGAACTGGAAACGAACAAAAACCTCCCAGCTCGGGGGCTTGACCAAGACAGGGACACACAGAGTGCACAGAAGTTTGTAGCTATTTATTGCACTGAAAACACCAAGAATAAAACAGACACCCCTTCTTCCCATCCCACCCCCGCCAATAGCAGAAAGTTTGAGCAGTGGTCATTCAAGTTCACAGCCACATATTTTTAAAAAAGAAAAGAAAAAAAAAAAAGAACTGAAACAAAACCCCAAACAAATAGTAACAAAGAAACCAGCACGGGGAGTCTGGCAAACTCATCCCCCAAAAGGGTCTCCCTTTGAAGGGAGACAGGAGGCCCTGGGTCAGGATTCGCACCATGGTGGGCACAAACCCAGGAGAATACCTTCCTGTAAACGTGTTTGCATGCTGGAGCCAAGGTTTTGACTTGGGTTTGGATTTTTTTTTTTTTTTTTTTTTTTTTGCATCTAAAGGAAGTTTTGGAGGAGCACAGAGTTTATCTGGTGAGGGTGGGCTCTGCGCAGATTTTTCTGGGAGTCTCCCCTGCCTGCCGCGCGCATCAGGATCATCCCTGGTGCCCTATGGCGGCACCAGGTGGCTACCCACCCACAGGTGTGGCCTTCACAGTGGGGCCATCTCAGCCTGGGGTAGCGACGTGCCTCCACTTCTCTGGCACTTGGAGAGGGACACAGTGGACAGGAGGTGTGTCAGCCAATAAAAGGCAGGACCTCGGGCTCCTCCAGCTCAGTTTCCTCTGGTGGGGAAACCAAGCTCCAGAGAGGGGAAGGAACTTGCCCAAGGTCACACAGCAAGTCTGGTCAGAGCTGGGAATTGAAGCCTACTCACCCCAAATAACTGCTCTTTCCCCTGCAGTCCACTGCTGAAAAGCAGTTGACAGGCACTGAAGAGGGGAATCAGGGGCAGGTGGGGGAGGGGATGGAGCCTGACCAGGTCTAGAAGTAAAAACAGGAGTCCAGTTAGTGACTATCCCTGCCAGTTCCTGCAGGTAAATTAGGCTTCACATCACTAGACGTTTGCTCCTTCATCGGTTGGAATGGGAACAAAGAACCCTTTTAACCAATGAGGAAACTGAGGCTGAAGAAGAGCTCAGACCTTGCTCTCTAATTGCAGCAGCCCCTGGTGAAGGCCACACCCTCACCCTTGACTGGGGGTGGCTGTAGGGAACCGGCAGCTCACCAGGGGGACAGGTGGGTTTGCCCCTGGGATAATGGGATCACTGGGCCTTACTGGGAAGCCCTCTGGGCCTGGGGCAGGCCAACAGCCCGACCTGGGCCTGGGCAGCAAGGTCTCTGCCAAGGACAGAGGCCAGTGATGGGTCAGCTTGGAAACCAGGAGGCCTGGGCAGCATCTCTCCTGGCCTGCAGACCTGGCGCTGCCTGTCTCACCTGGACCTGGGCAGCAGGACTTGAGAAAAGAATCCAGCAGACAGCTGGTGATCGGGGAGAGCTCAGAAAGTATTAGATCAAACATCCTCACCAGTTCTGCTCCAACCAACACCCAGGAGGGTCGAGGGTACCGGAGCCTCCTCCAATCCCTGGGGACGTGGCTCTTCCTCCCCTAAAATCCTCCAGAGGGGACGATATCTCATGCTGGCAAAACACGGCCACACAGAGGCCAAAAGCACAGAGAGGCAGCAACATAATTCCGAGTCGGACACTGAGAATACAACCTCTATTTTTTTTTAAGTCCAAAACATGTAGATTGGTTTTGTTGAGTGTTTTCTTCTTTTCGTTTGTTTTCAACATACTTACTGCATATAAAGTCATGCAAAGAAAACAGTGCAGACAGTAGATCCTAGTGGATGTGCCAAGGTATTCCACTCAGAGTCAATCCCAGGGAAAGAGGGAAAGAGGAAAAGAAAGGGAGAATGCGAACCCGAGGCTGCAGGATGAGGTGTGAAGAGTAGAAATTCCCAGTGCTCTGCTGTGGTCATCAGACGTCAAGGGGAGAGAGGCAATGGAGACACATGCTCACGGGCCCCCAGAGGTGGGTGGGGGGCACTGGGGGTGGCACACTGATATGGTGAGATGAAATCCCGGGAAGTTCAGTAGTGAAGACCCCAGTTTGGGAGGGAAGCAAAGAAAAGTCCAGATATTTCCATCCTGACAGCCTCCCTCCTCCTCTCTGCCCTGACTTGCTGTTCCTGAGTCAGTGCTGGCATCTGATGCTTCCACAGTCCCAAAAGGAACGCCTGTGTCAGTACACCTTGGGACCAAAATGGCAGAGAGGCCCTTCTCCCCGGAGCTGATCTGCCTCGGCCCCAATAACCACAGGTGACAAGGTCCACCTCAGAGATGACAAAGAAAAAAAAAAAAAACTAGAACAGAAAAAAAACTACCCCTCACCCCCTTCCTACACCCCTTCCAACCTGACCCTTCTCACAATAATCTGAGAAGTTTAGTTATTACATAAATATCCATTAACGCGAAATCCATTTACGAAATACACAGAAATTTGGCTATAAAAAGGCATGCGGTCCAAGTAGAAGTGATACCTAAACGTTGCTTTCGTTTGCCCCCCAAAAACAATTAGATTCCCTCTCTGAGATATGACGAAGCTGGAATTCTCCAGGGTTAACGGTGGAGCGGGGTGGGCGGGTTAATGTTGGAGGTGGACTTCACCAGAAGGAAGCAGAAAGCAAGTAGGGGCACCTGAGAGGGCCACGTCCCCCACACTGAGGGAAGGGTCAGACCACCCTGAGGTCAGCACAGGAGAGAGAAGACTTAGGGGAGCACTTTGAGGCAGGAGGCTCCTGGCATATGCTCTTCTCCCCCCTCCTTCAGGGCGGTTGGCTTGGGGGAAGGGAGTGTCATCTGCCCTTCCCCGGGGACACTGGAATAGGAGAGGTCTGGGAGAGGGATGGGCAGATGCTGCCTTCCTCACCATGCCACCCCTCCTTCTCCCCAGCCACTAGTGGGCACACAGCCCGGGCATTCTAGCCTACAGCCCAAGACAGGCCAGGCGGACAGCAGCCGAGGCTGGGGAGAGAGGGCCAGTGCCGTGGGCACCCATGCCTGAGGAAGCCCCAGCCTGGCAGGAGAGAGGGTGGGGGTGAGAGGTGGGGAGATGTGGCCATTCGCTCTGAAGTTGCGATGACTTTTGTGAACAAGCAGGTTTTCTTGATGCAGGTACAGAAGTGACGGCGGTGGGGTGATGAGATGGGAGAATTCCAGCAAAATCCACCTGGGAGAACCAGCAGCTCCATTCCACGGACAGAGTGGATCTCTGCGGCACAGCAACGCAGTGACCCTGGCCTGGTCCCTCAGCTGTAAGACACACACGGGGTGCTTCTCAGGGCATGGTGTTTCCTGCTTGGGCAACCCACCCACCCTGCCGTTTTAGATGGAGTCCAAGTGGTCCCCAGTGGCTCCTGCCCAGCTCTTCCCTCAGATCTGCAGGCCTTGCCCTCCCTTCTTGGGGTCTTCCCACTCCACCCTGCAGCCTTTCAGAGCTGAAGGCAGCAGCTTCCCTGACATAATCCCCTCCAGGGCAACACTCCCATCCTTTACATTACCCTGGGAGGTGGGAAGGAGGGATTCTTACTGGGGCAGGACGGAGGGCGCCCCAGATCTGTGGAAGTGGACGATCTGCCATTTGCCGTCCCGGCGGTGCCAGACGCGGGTCTCCTCCGACTGGGCAGTGCGTGGGATGCCGCCGGCGTCCAGGTACTGCGTGATGCGGATGTAGGCGATGCAGGCTGACTCGTCGCCCATCAGGTGGATGTGGGGATTCAGGATGGTGGTGTGCACGGGCTTGCTGTTCCGGGACCACACTGGAGACGGGGATGGGAGGGGCAGAGGAGATGCAACCGGGGGCCTCCTGTCTCACTTTCTTCACTTCCTCCACTCCCAGCAGCCCTCTCAATGGAAGCACACTGTCTGCCCCATTTGTAGGGAGGGGGCCTCTGTGGCAGGGCTCAGCTACCTGGCATCAAGGTAGAACTTCTAGATGATGGGGACATCACATCCCAGCTTAGATACAGTGGAGTTCAGACATGCAGAATTCATCAAACAAGGGAAAATGGAATGTTAGAATCATGACTATTAGCCACATGGAATAAGCCTAGAGGATTACAGAACCAGATGAGCTCTGAGCAGAGTCTCAAATCCGGATCTCCCCAGGTACCAGGCAGGCACATAAACAACGGGGGCTGAGCCGGGTATAAGATGCTAAATGACAACTGACCCTTTGCCTCTGGGTCAGGGAGGCGATAGGGAGTGATGGGGACTGTGGCGAATAGAATGTCTTGTCCCACCTAAAGTGGGTATCCTGCACACAGCTTCCCTGGTGGTTGCTATGTGAGTGAGACTGGTGTTGACATGCCTGGTTTTTCAAGAGAATCTGGAAGTCTGAATTTTTATATGAAAACTCTTCATTTTTTATTATTGGCATCTAATTCAAATTTAAAACATCGTGCAAGCCAAGTGAAACATATCTACAATTCAGACACGGCCCGTGGGCCTGTTAGCCCCTTCTACTATAGATATACAGAATTGCGGAAACTTGGGGGAATATGAGAACTGTAGAATCTTAGAACCTTGAAATAATAAGAACGGTATTGATACCGTTCTTGGGGTGAAGTCATGGGGTGAGGTCATGGGGCTTTCCAATGTCAGGGAGAGATGCATAGCTCTTGGAATCATAATAGGGCCGACAAAGT
This sequence comes from Mandrillus leucophaeus, assembly GCF_000951045.1. Taxonomy (NCBI): domain Eukaryota; kingdom Metazoa; phylum Chordata; class Mammalia; order Primates; family Cercopithecidae; genus Mandrillus; species Mandrillus leucophaeus. The sequence continues at coordinate 1,937,335 of NW_012102943.1, read as the reverse complement.
CCCTGACACCAGCTTCCACCGCTTGAAACATGGGGCATCACCATTAGTATTACTATATTAATTCTAGAAACTCGATGTTTTCCTCAAGATAGAAAATGAAAGCATAGAAAGACAATGACCCAGGGAGGGGTCTGACAGTGGTGATCTATATCTCAGGCCTGAGAGGAGCCCTTCCCTTTGTGTAGCCCGAATATAGGTCTGAATCATGGGAGGCGCTGACTTAAAACACAACTTCCCCAACCCCACCCTTAGAGAGCCCAGTTCAAGAACCTCTAATATTAAAAGTATCCCTTCTCCTTCCCTACCCCTTGATCCTGGTACCAAGCCAGGTTTGTGAGCCACTTATTTCCTGAAAAATGTAAAATGTATTTTTTTTTTTTCAGGATTGCAGAAAATATCCAATAGTACCCATCCCCTAATATCAGAAGCACGCTACACCCAGGCTTTGGATAAAGGACTTAAAATCACCAAGTCTTAGGCACCGTAGAATAACAGACTTAGAATTTGGGCTCTCAGACATACAGAATGTAGAGTTTCAGCATCATAGACTTGGGAGTGACCTCAGAGGTCAGAGGTCACCCAGCAGCCCAACTGCAGAATCTGGGGAGGGCTCTGTAAGTGTCCCTGACAGCATTCAGGGCTGAAGGCATACAAGACCAATGTATCCATTCCACAGATATGCAAACTCAGGTCCAGAGAAGCAATCTGACTTGTCCCAAGCTGGGCTAATTCCTGAAAAAATGCAGTGGAATCTAAAAGAAGTCAGTTTCGGCTGGGAGCCATGGCTCACTCCTGTAATTCCAACAGTTTAGGAGACCAAGGCAGGTGGATTGCATGAGCCCAGGAGTTCGAGACCAGCCTGGGCAACAAGGTGAAACCCTGTCTCTACAAAAAATATGAAAAATAGCCAGTCTCATAACCTGGTAGGTAGGTAGGTAGGTAGATAGATAGGTAGATAGACAGATAGATAGATAATAGATAGATAAAATTAAAAAAAAAAAAAGTCAGTTTCCAAGTGAGACTGGGTTAGAACAATCTAGAACAATCCCAGGAGGGACAAACAGAGCTTAGCATTGCTGGGGGCACTGGGCCTTGCTGCAGTCAGCAAGGACTGGAGTCCTAGAAGGTATTTGTAAAGAAATGCCACCTGATGTGGTGTCTTTTGAAAAGATAGGCAGCTTCCAATATCTACCCTTGTGCATAGGGTGGGAGAGAGAATCAAGTCCTCAACAGGAAAAAAATAGGGCTCTGGGAGGTGGAACTTGGCCGGGAGTGAGCAGTTACTCTGGGTCTGCCCTTGTGGGTTCTGCCTTGGAGGTGAGCAGATGTTTAAGCCTGGAATCTGGGGGCCAGCACTAAGATGGGGCCCGCTGCATAGAGGCAGGCCAAGGGCTGCCATGGCTTCCTCTCTGTGATTATTTCCATTTTGCCATCCCTGAGCCTTTACAGTTGGGCCTTAACCTGGTCCCTGCTTTGTGGGGATTGTAAGTTCACAGTGGGGGACCGGTGCCCCCAGAGGACAGACTGTAGGATGATAGCTACCGTGATCAGTGAGGGAGCTCCAGGGTGACAGGAACATATGGGGTCCAGCCACCTCTCCTTGCATGAAAATTCAATTTTTTTTTTTTTTTTTTAGATGGAGTCTTGTTCTGTCTCCCAGGCTGGAGTGCAGTGGCATGATCTTGGCTCACTGAAACCTCTGCCTCCCAGGTTCAAGTGATTCTTGTGCCTCAACCTCCCGAGTAGCTGAGATTACAAGTGTGCACCACCACACCTGGCTGATTTTTGTATTTTTAGTAGAGATGGGGTTTCACCATGTTGGCCAGACTTGGTCTTGAACTCCTGACCTCAGGTGATCCTCCCACCTCAATCTCCCAAAGTGCTGGGATTACAGACATGAGCCACTACACCCGGCTGAGAATTCAATCTTCCTTGCTAGCCTTGGAGAATTCACTTGATTTATTAAAGGAAGATGTTGCGTTCTTCTTCACAGCTTTTTGGAGGGTGTCCTTTGCCTCTGTACTCTATAAAGTTCAGTGAGAGAGAGTGCAAGCCAGAAGAGGAGTGTCAGTCCCAGTGGAGGTTTGCTAACGTGCAGATGCAGCAGGTGCTACAGGGATGGGAAAGGGCACTGGGGTGAGTCAGGTCTAGGTTCTGCCACCGGCTTCCTGGATTCCTTTAGACAAGTCACTTCCCTCTGAGCCTCAGTTTCCCCTCTGTATGATGAAGAGCTGGACCAGATCCTACTTCAGTCACTGAAGTAGCTTCTTTGTTATTTTTACCATTCACGAGTGCCACTGTACGCACTTCATTAAAGTATTTCCTGGGGCGGGCTTGGTGGCTCACGCCTGTAATCCCAGCATTTTGGGAGGCTGAGGCAGGCGGATCACCTGAGGTCAGGAGCTTGAGACCAGCCTGGCCAACATGGTGAAACCCCGTCTCTACTAAAAATACAAAAATTAGCTGGGTGTGGTGGCGGGCACCTGTGATCCCAGCTACTCAGGAGGCTGAGGCAGGAGAATTGCTTGAACCTGGGAGGTGGAGGTTGCAGTGAATCAAGATCGTGCCACACTGCACTTCAGCCTGGGCAACAGAGTGAGACTCAGTCAAAAAAAAAAAAAAAAAGGGATTTTCCTGAATTGATTCACTTTACTAATTTCTATAGGTTTTTTGTTTTTTGTTTTTTTGTGGAGAATGAATCTTGTTCTGTCGCCCAGGCTGGAGTGCAGTGGTGCAATGTTGGCTCACTGCAGCCTCAGCCTCCCTAGTAGCAGGGATTACAGGCACCCACCACCATGGTCAACTAATTTTTGTATTTTTAGTAGAGACGGGGTTTCATCATATTGGCCAGGCTGGTCTCGAACTCCTGACCTCAAGTGATCTGCCCGCCTCAGCCTCCCACCGTGCTGGGATTACATGCGTGAGCCACCGCGCCCAGCTATAGATTTATTTTAAAATAAAACTTATTGACATAATCATTAATGAACAATCAGTACAATGAATAAAGTTCTAATAATAAGGCCTGTGAAAATGAAAGAAAGTTACATAATCCTTGTACCATTCTCCTGCCTGAAAGAGATCTGAGCCTGAGATTTGCTTTCTCTTTGATAAAGAGGGAAATTACAAAGTGGCAGAGTGGTGTTGAAGACAGGCTAGCACCCAGCAGAGCCTTTCCCCCGATGGAGCCAGAGTATTGAAAGAGAATTAAGAAGGAAAGAGTTCTCTCACTGTGTAAACTAATGCTGTTTTAAGTGGTGCCCACATATACCTGACATCACTGTGTAGCCTCAGTGGTACACGCCCTTGACTTTGGGGCACCCTGGATATACCACTTCTTAGGTCCTTCCTCCCTGTCCTAAGCTGCATGATTCTAACCTGTGTGCATTTTGATTTCTGACCCTGGCCTAGGGAAACACAGACACAGGCAGAAAGCACCCTGGGTCAGGCCCAGCCTCAACCCTCTGACGCTCCTGGTTGCAAAGCTGCCAAGGTCTCTCCTGCAAAGGAGAGGCCCAGGAAGGACAGACATGCAGGACAGAGACCTAGACAAACAGGCAGGGGCACAGCAGTGTGAGCTCTCTGTCCTCACCTCTTTCCCAAACTGCCCACCCACAGAGGGCACTTGTATAACAACCCACCAGCCAGCTTGTGACCAGCTGGGCAGCTGGGATGGCCCCAAGCATCAAGATAACTGTAACTCGGGTGTGTGTGCCAGTGGGAAGGCTCCCTTATCTATAATACGGGAATCAAGGCCCTCCCCAGGCTCCTCCCAGGGTCATGGGCAGGAGAGGTCTGGGAGGGCTTGTTCCGTATGTCCCTGGTCTCTGGGACCTTGCCTGCCCCATCTTCAACCACAGGAGGGGTAGCTGGTAGTCAATGGGCCAGGGTTAGGAGAGGGAACCAAGAGGGTACCAACCCCAGTCCACACGGGAGCTTCCTCTTCGCTGGCTCCTGAGCCGCCCCTGGGGCCCTGCCCGTCACCCTGCTGTGCCATCCGGCAGGACATGGAACGAGAGCAGACAACAGGCACCACAGAGAGAAGGAATTGCTCACGGTTTTCAAAATAGAATCGATGGAAGTCCAGGCCCTCAACCAGGTTCCCCAGGGCCTCAGGTTCGAAGGCTGTCATGCCAGGGTCGCACATCTTCCTGGGGGAAAGAAGCCAGAGGAAAGAGGGGCTGGGGTGGCTTCTCACTGGACCCTTGGAGGGTGAGCCTGTGAAATAGGAATGATTGCACCCACCTCACAGGATCATTGAAGTTAGTGGATGGGAAGGGGCTTGCAAGCTATCAAGTATGTGATATCACTGACGGGTTGGTGCCATCTGGATCCCAGAAGCCTGGGTTCAGGCCCTGGCTCTGCCAATGGCTATGCGACCCCAAGCAAGTGGCTTCGCCCCTTTAAGCAAGAGCACCATGGATGGTGTGCAGGGCTGTGCGGTGCACTAAAGGTGCTGGTGGGGAGGAAATTCAGCTTGCTCTCTACTCTCCAGATTGCACTCCCTCGTTCAGGACAGTGGATCCAGAGGGGGCTTTTTCTAATTTGTTTTCCTGTGGGGTCGGGATGGGGGACACTGCCTTTTCCTTCCCATAAAAGTGACTTCTGCTTATCAAGCTAGGTGTATACCCGGAAGGGGTGAGTTTTGCTCATTTGAACAAAGGTACCCTATTGTTAACAGCAGCCTTGGCTGTGAGCCTCAGTTTCCTCTTCTGTAAGATGAGAAAAATAGCATTAGATGAGGTACTATCTGGGAGGAGAAACACAGGGCATGACAGAGGCTGTGTATTTTCAGCTGTTGTTCCCTCCCAGGTCCTAGTCTTCTGGGAGACCCTGACAGCTAGGCAGGGGAAGGGAACAACCTGTCTTTCCCATCTCCAGGTCTGTGGGATCTTTTGTGGTATAACACAGACCCCTGTGACAATAGCAATGAAGCCAGGGACAGGAAATGTCCCAGGACAAGCAAAGCTCCCAACCCAGGGTAGAATTGGAGACACCCAGGAGAAGGTGTCAGGCCCAGCACCGTCTGAGCTGGAGAATTTGCAGGGTGCACTGTCCCTGCTCTGTCCTGTCTGTTTGGGTGACCCCAGACAACTTGCTTCTCTACTCATTACCCCAAATTCTCTAGATGGCTTAAGCCAGGGGCTGGGGGACTGTGCTTGGACCAAACAGGATGCTCAGGACCCTTTCAGCTCCAGAATCCCCCAAGAGTGGGGGTCTGGACATGTGGGAGACTGAGCGCCCCCACTGAAGAAGCCCCAACCCTGGAGGCACCTGGATGTTCCTGCCTCCTAGGGTGAAGACTTGGAGGTCATCCGCCCCAACTCCATTGTACATATGGGGAAACTGAGGCTCAGAGAGATGAAGGAACATGTTCAAGGTTACACAGGGCATCCTGGACCCCAGAGGTCATGGCAAGGGGTCAGAACCTAGAGCAGGCTGCAGATGTCAGAGGAAGTGACATCACATAGGTGGGAGGGGTTCCCCAGGATCCCCAGAAGTGCCACTGAGGAGCTTGGGGACCACCGGGGCCACCTCTCTTTCCTTCACTCCCTGGCTGTGTGCTTTCAGAGCCACTGGCATGATACATTCCAAGTCCATTCTTTCTAGAACTGGCTGCAAGATCAGCTTCACAGCCTATTTCCATGCTTTTATGCAACGCTCAGGTATATACATGCACACGCACCTGCGCACCCTCCTTGTGCACAGCCTCAAACGTGTACACATGTGTACCAGTGCATGCATACACATATGTACACATCACCCTCAGTTCCACACATGCATCTTCTAAGCCTCTTGTTCTTCCAGAGGGAGCCAGCGACCTTCTAGGGGGCTTTGTCACCTGCTGCCGCTGAAAACTCTCCCACAGTTAGAATGCACCTGGCAGGCCGTCGTGGTGGCTCACGCCTGTAATCCCAGCACTTTGGGAGGCTGAGGTGGGTGGATCATGAGGTCAGGAGTTTGAGACCAGCCTGACCAACATGGTGAAACCCCGTCTCTACTAAAAATACAAAAATTAGCTGGGCGTGGT
>NW_012102943.1:1901906-1930831 GCF_000951045.1 Mandrillus leucophaeus | reverse complement strand
AAAAAAAAAAAAAAAAAAATAGAATGCACCTGGTCTGCCAAGCCTTTGAGAGGCAAACTTCAGCTCTGGGCACATTGGAAACCAGGAACAGGCTATCCAAAGAGCAAACCCCAGCCAGGTTATGCCCAACTCACTTTAACCCAACAGGCAAAAATAACTCTGCCTTGGTTGGCAGTCTTTGTCCTCCAAAAAGCGTATGTCTGGTCTCCAGGCCCAGGCCTTGTCAGCATTGGTCAAAATATTAAGGACTAAGCCCAAAATATTTACTCTCCCTGGGGCCAGCTGAGGGCCCAAGTGAAGTTTGTTTCTGGGCCAGACCAGGAAAGGTGTGAGTGAGCAGCACAGGGTGCTCCAGCTCAGCCCCTGCACACACAGCTGCCCTTCCAAAGGCGAGTCCAGGTGTGTTTGGGATGTCTCATTTTATGTTATTTTTGTGCAAGCTGCCTTACTTCCTCAGAGGAGTTCAGATTCCGCTTAGAATTATTTCTGCTCATGCCTGCTCACTGAAGGAAGACGCCCTGTAGATCCTGCCTGCTCCTGCCCATCTGAGGTCAGAGGTCCAAGGGAGTCTCGGGTGAGCACTCAGATCTACTGGGCAGGAATGAGGGGAATGTGCCTCCCTTTCCACTTTCCCAGCTCATCTCCTGAGGAAGCCCATGCTGTGATGCTGTCCACCCCCTCTTTCCTTGGGGAAGCAAAGGAGTTTTGTTGGAGTTCCTCCCAGGGAACAAGATGTGAGGAGGAGGAAGGATAGGAGGAGGAGGAGGACTGACATATAGGGAAGTGTTGTGAACAGAAAGCTCAGTATAAGCATCAAGTCCAGATGCAAAATAGAAATATGAATTCAGCCCGATTCACAGCACATGCAAAGTGAGTGGATGAGGATTGGAGACGAGGACCCCCATAGTTAGCCATTGGTACCCCCTGAACAATGATCCAGGCAGGACATGCAGAATGAGCCCAGCTGACTCACGTGTAGGACTCAAAATCTCCATTGCTTATGGCTTCAATCAGCTGCTCTGTCACTTTTATAATTTCCTGTTTCCGCACTGTAAGGCAGAAGGGGACACAGAAATAGTAATAATAATAGTGATGGTAATGAAGCACCAACTACCATTTCTTGAGTCCTTATCATGTGCCAGACCCTGTGCTGGGACCTGAAGACCTCATGCAGATGATCTCATTTATCCTCACATTGCTGCTGGGGGATAGGCATCATCACCCCCATTCCACAGAAGAAACTGAGGCCCAGAAAGGCAAAAAAAAGGTGTGAAAGTTCCTCGACTACAAAGGCCAGAGCCAGTGTCTCTGTTGGTGGTCTTTGCCTCTAATACATGGTGGACATTCTGACTCTACGCCTGATGTAAATCCAGGTCTTGGCTCCCAAATACTTATTCCTACCCCCTTTGCTTTGCCATGTAAATCAAAACAGGATCAACTGTGGCACTGTCACTGATAGCCATGAGCCAGGGGCTGTCTTATGGCCCAAACCAGGACCTCTAAGAAAAATCTTAGGGTATACGCATCTCTTGAGCCTAGATGAGTTTCTTGCTGTATTTGGGTGCCGACAGGAGTTAGGCACTGAGCTGCCCAGAACTTTCTAGGCATAATGAATCCCATTTGCTGAGACCTGGCCCTCCCCTGTCTGCCACTGTAACACCACAAACAGCTGGTCTTTCTGGTGGAGTTAGATGGCAGTCTTATTAGATGTGTGATTTTCTGAGCCTCAGTTTTCCCGTCTGTAAAATGAGGATGCCACCACCTCTCATTCATTCAGAGCCAAATACATAGTGGACAGAATGCAGGCTTCAGCTTAGACAGATGTTCATCTAAATGACTGTCCAGGTCCTCAAGCTGTGCAACTGCGGGCCACAAGGTGGTTTGCTGGTCTGTCAAATGGAGATGATAGTCTTCTCCGAGGGTTGTTATGAGGGTGGGGTGATGTGATGTACATGAAGCATTGGCCAAAGCCTGGCACACAGTGGGTGCACCTCATAAGTGTGACCATGTCCTGCCTCCCTAGGCCCCTGCCAGGGGTTGCCTCTCTGCTCTTCACTAATACCCTGGGAGGTAGGCAAGGTCAGCTTCCCCCCACTTCACATATGAGGTAACTGAGCTTCAGTGATAGAGGAATTTGAAGCTAGATGTCCTGGCTCCCGGCAGAGCCTAACAGAAGCCTTGCTCAGTCTCCCAGAGGCAGGCCCCTTTCCCTCCTTCCATAGGCTTAAGCTTGGCTTTAAACCTGGCCAGCTCATTGGACCACTGGAGCTGTCTCAGGTGAATAGATGAACACATTGCCTGGATTGCAAGCTCAGGTCTGGCCTCAGCATTTCTCAATCTGGGAGCCTGGGAGGGAGCCCAAGCCTAGCAGAGGCCCTCACCAGCCCTGTCCTCACCAGTTGCTCATGCCACGCCACCCCACACAGGAGCTCACCTCAGGCCCAGAGGACACAGAATCATAGAACATCCAGGCTAGAAGAACCCTTGGAGGCCAGAGCTTCCTTATCAAACTTTAGGGAAACTGAGGCCCAGTGAGGGTGGTGTAATTTGCTCAAGGACATAGCACATACCAGGTGGAGAGCCTGGCTCCTGGCCCAGGGCCTTTTCCATAGGCCCCTGAGGCCCCAGCTCACTGCCTGTCATAACACTAACCTCACACAATTGTTTTGCTCCAATGTTTATCTACGCTCCAACTCATAGATGAGCTCATGGGGGCTGGGCTGTGACATCCCTTGCTCACTGCGTCCTGGAGCCTGGAACAGGCTTGGCCTCCACAGGTCTTTATCACTGAATGAATGAATGAGTGTACCAGGCCATGTGCTATGTGCTTAGTCTACCACGTTCCAGAGCCTCACAGCACAGCTTCACTTCCACGTCACAGATGAGCAATCTGAAGGTGAAAGAAGCTAAATAATTAGCTTCGGTGGGACTGGGACCCTAATTAGAGTTTGCAGCTCCAAAGCCCATCACATTCTCCCACACCACACCCAGCACCGTCCTTGGCACATGGTAGATGTAGCAGTGATCATTCAATGTCAGCACCACTGTGAACAGCTAATTCCCTTTTCTCTCCTGGCTCCAGTCAGAATCGCCTGGGCTGGGAGTGAGTCCATTTTTAGACCATGAGTGCCACTGGGTCACACAGGTGTTGCTGCACCTCTCTCTCTGGGGACTTGCCTGGGGCCGGGGCAGAGGCAGCACTCAATACATACGTGTTGAGTGAATGAATGAATGAATGAGTGAGTGAATGGAGTGAATGGGACCAAACCAGAGTCTGGACTGCTATCTTCATCCTGCCCCTTGGACTTGCCCAAGTTGCCTGGTAGCCACTGTCCCTAGGACATCCAGAACCTGGCTTCCTGATCACCTGTGTCCTCCTTCCCAGAAGCTGGAGATTGAGGATGGGAAGAAGCCTAGCCCAGTCAGAGCCACCTCTTTTTTTTTTTTTTTTTTTGAGACAGGGTCTCTCTGCATTGCCCAGGCAGGAGTGCAGTGGTGCAGTCACAGCTCACTGCAACCTCCCCCTCGTGGGTTCAAGCGATTCTCCTGCCTCAGCCTCCCGAGTAGCTGGGATTACAGGCATGCACCACCACGCCCAGCTAATTTTTGTATTTGTAGTGGAGATGAGGTTTCACCATGTTGGCCAGCCTGGTCACGAACTCCTGACCTCAGGTGATCCGCTTGCCTTGCCCTCGAAGTGCTGGGATTACAGATGTGAGCCACTGCACGTGGTCCAGAGCTACCGCTTTCTTGCCATTCCCACATGGAATCAGGGGTGACAACCAGAGCAAACCCATGTGCTCCCAACATGGGACCTGAGTCACTCTCCTTGCCTTCTCTGCATGGACTTTAAGACCCTTTTGGCTCACCGTTCCATAAGCTTGTGCTCAATGCCAGTTTCCTGAGGGTTGCTTCTCACTGCCGTCTCAGAGAATCTAGCACAGTGGCTGAGGGCATGGATTCTGGAGCCAGACTCCCTGGGTTTGGATTCTGGCTCTGCCACTTACTTAATAGCTGTTCCCTTGGGCAAGGGAACGTCTAGTGCCTCAGTTTCCCTATATGTATAATGAAGATACTAATAGTACTTACCTTGTAGATTTGTTCTAAGGATTGAGTTAAGAATATGTCAATGGAAATAGCTAACATGTACCTGGTCCTCACAGAGAGCCAGCTGCTGCTCCGAGTCCTTTAGATCAAGCACTTATGTAAAGGATGCTGCATTATATAAAGAAGTTAGCGCAGTGCCCAGCCCTTGGGAAATGGAGTGTGGTTATTATCATCTGGGAATCTCTGAACTGGAACTTCCTCCTGAGGACATCCTGGAGTCTCTAGCTAGGGCAGGGATGTTTCCCAGCAGCCTGGCATGAGGGGGTGTGGCTCTGGTTGGAACCCAGGGCTTGTGGCCTGCCGGGAAGCTGGCCACACTGTTGGACGGCTCTGGCTATTTTCACTTCCTTCTCCTTTCAAGTTGAAATGTGTCCTTCCGAAACCCCCTAGATACAGTTCTTGTCTTCTTTCCGCCTTCTGAGGCCCTGAAGTGAACACATGCTTCCCCAGCCTCTATGCCCAGTCTTCTCAGAGCTGAAGGCCTCCAGGATGTGGTACTGACTCAAGCTGGCCATTTAATCCTTGAGAGTCCTGGAGCTGTCTAGATACCTCTCTGAGTATGCTCACACAATCTCAGGTGTGGCCTGAATAATGCAGAATCTCAGGTCTGGGGTAGCACTCTCTATCCCCTCCCCCATTCTGGATATTATACTTCTATTAATGTAGCCTGAGACAAGTGCCTGACTTGGCTGTGTCTCCAGCGACTCAGGACACCAAGTTACCAACAATAAAGCCTAGTGGGCAGGAATCTCCCTAGCTTTGTTCTGTGGGACAGAAGATCTGGGGGCCTGGTGCTTCTTACATCTGGAGAAGTCCACTCTGATTCTGGGCCTCTACCATGCCCTCAGCAGCCCCACTGCTGTGTTCATTCAGCAGCTACTTAGTAGCAACCACTGGCCTTTCTCCTCTGCCAGCTGTTCACCCAGACAATCTGGGAACGCTCCCCTACAGATGGGAAAGCCCAGACCCCAGATAGGTTAAGACACTCTCTCAAGACCACACAGCATGCTAAGACTGAGATGGGATCAGTATTCCTGACTGATATTTCCCAGAATGCCTCTGCCCGAGGCAGAGGTAGCTCTTTAGTTGGAGAGGAAATTAATGTTTCATGGAGCGAATCTGGAGGGATGGGGGAGTGGGGAGGAAGCAGAGCCCCATGCAGCTCAGAGGGCAAGAGGCCTGTGCAGTGAGCCAGAGGGGCTTTGAAATATTAATGTCTCTTTCTCTCCTCAGGGGACTATGTTCCCTGGAGGATGACGTTTCTAATTAACTTTAATGTCAGGTCAGAGTCCACCCCACCAGCTGTTATTCTCACTTAGTAAGAAGACTTAACAAATTAACACCAGAAAACGGTTCTCTGGAAACTTTCTCTGAGGCCGGGAGAGGCTGGGGGAGGCACACGGACTCCTCTTTCGTGCCAAACACGGGGAGAAGCTCCTGGCTGACCGTTTCTTCCATCAGACATGGCTTCTGGGGTTTTTTACATGTGGGGAAACTGAGGCAGGAAACAGGGTCCCAGTCCTACCATTAATAAGCCATATGTGCCCTTTCTCCTCGCTAGGCCTCAGATTTCGCTCTGGAAAGGGGGAAATCTGGAAAGTGAGCCAAAATTCAGATTTGCAAATTGCCCCATCCTGATCCTCCAAAGCAGAGGATAATGACTGCAAATGTGAGACCTCAGGGACGCAGCCCAAAGCCATTACCCCAAGAGGAAAACGTCTTTGATGGCTCCTAATTTACATTACTATTACATACAAATGTTGTATTCTATTCCAAATATTTCTCTGTCTGTTTAACATGTAAATTAGTCTTAAAATAATCTTTGAGTAAAATTGGTGCTCCAAGAAAATGCCACCTGGCTTCCTATCATTCAACCACGAACTACAGTTTGAAAAAAGAAATTGAGATTTATTAAACAGTTTCTCTGGACCAGACACATATGTGCACTTCATATGCATCTTCTCATTTCATCTGCACAGCAATGAAGGTTGGTACTATTTTCATCACCTCTTTACTGTTAAGGAAACTGAAGCTCAGAGAGGTTGAGCAAGTTGTCTGAGGTCATTCAGCGAATGGACTCCAGTGGAGAAGACAGAGCCAGACTACCTCCATGGTCCCTGCCTATTGCTAAGGCCAGGATTATGTGGCTATATCTATCCAGTCTCCTCAACATCCCAGGGCCCAACTCTTATCATTGGACAGCTAGCCTTAAATAAGGGGAACAGCTTAGAAGCACCATTTCTTGGCCTGCCACACACCCCTGGAGTCAAAATTCACAGGGGCAGGGCTGGGAATGTGGTTAGAACACTGGGCTTTTGTGAAACTAGAAGGCTGACTTGACCCTACCAGGGAATTCTTCAGGATAGTGTATTTTCTCATTCATTCATTCATTTTTTTTAAAGAGACAGGGTCTTGCTATGTTGCCCAGGCTGCAGTGTAGTGGTTATTCACAGATACCATCATAGGTCACTGTAGCCTTAAACTCCTGGCCTCAAGCGATCCTCCTGCCTCAGCCTCCTGAGTAGTTCAAGATAATGTATTTTTACAAGTTGTCTCTGGTGCCATCACAGAAGATTGATTTGCTCTAGGGCCAGGTTGTGGTGACAGAGTATCCACAACCCCCCAAGTTGGGAATGACCAGGAAGGGACACACGCAGGGCGGGGCTCATCTTCCAGGCATCCTGGCAGCATCAGGAGGCAGCCGTGGTATGTGGTGTGTCAAAATTGCCTTAAAGCCTGAATCACAATTATACAAAAATGTTTCCTACATAATACAGTGCTCTTTTTCCCATCTCTGAATTCTAAGGCAAAATATCTAAACTGGTACTGCTGAGTTCCCTCCAGGTCAACGGCCTTTTCTCATATTTCAGAGACTCCCCCACTACCAACACCACCAGGCATCTCTGCTACACACCTGAGTGTGTGAACCACTGAGCTCCCTGTCCTGGGGAAGGAGGAGGGCTGGCTGCTAACACTTGGAGGATCTGGTGTCCCCAGGGCAGAAGTCAGCAATCCCTGCCTCTTCCTCCAAGCTCCAAGGGCACTTTCCAGCACCAAGGCCTTCAGAGTGGTGGTTACCAGCCAAGCTCTAGAATCCGACTGCCTGAGTTCAAATCCTGGCCCCATCCTTGCGAGCCACAGGACAACAGAGTAGAGGCCAACGTACCCGGCCTCTCTGTCCTCTGTTTCCTCAGCTGTAGAATGAGGTTCACGGCAACACCTACTTCATGGGCTATTGTGACGCTCCAGGAAGTCAGTCCAGATAAGGTGCTGAGACCGGGGTTAGCGCACGGCAAGCATTCCATAAATGGCCGCACTTATTACTATTTTTGTTTTGTTCTTGCTCACAATCCAGTCAGTTATCTGACACTTTACTTCCCCCACCTGAGAGCTTTTGAGGACTGCTGACCGCTAGCTTCAGTGGCGCCGGCATCTTTGGTGGGTCTTGTGCAGTGTTTCCCATACTCCAGCCACTGGAGCTTTCTGGATTTTTGCTCTCCTTTCCTTTACTATTATTACTTCATGTTTTTAAAAAATAATAATTTTATTGTTATTAACAGTAATAATAATGAAGTAATAATAGTAATAATGGTAATATATAGTAATGAAGTAATAATAGTAATAATAATGAAGTAATAATAGTAAAGGAAACTCAAAAACACTTATTGCAAAAGGAACATGTATACCATTACCAAACACTTATGACTTGAATATGTTAAATTTTTCTCTAATACACATATAATATATATCCTCTAAAATAAGAAAACCCGCCTGGGCGCAACAGCTCATGCCTGTAATCCTAGCACTTTGGGAGGTCAAGGCGGGCAGATCACCTGGGGTCAGGAGTTTGAGACCAGCCTGGCCAACATGGTGAAACCCCCATCTGTACTAAAAATACAAAAAATTAGCCAGGTGTGGTGGTGGGCATCTGTCATCCAGCTACTTGGAAAACTAAGGCAGGAGGATTGCTTGAACCCAGGAGGCAGAGGTTGCAGTGAGCCGAGATTGCGCCACTGCACTCCAGCCTGGGCGACAGAGCGAGACGCCATCTCAAAAAATAAAAAAATAAATAGATAAAATAAGAAAACCTATCTACGCACCAGCAGTAGTTCTAGTACACCCCATGGGAATGGTGCCTCCCGGTGTGCCCAGTTTATAAGGCACCAGAGTGAAGCTCTCTGTAGACGAGCAAGAAACGAGGTTGGCACATGGGAGCTGTCAGGAAAAGGGGGTCTGTCCAGCTGGTTCCAGGAAGTCTAAGGGGTCCCCACACTGAAGGCCCCTCCCTACCTTTGGTGTCTTCATCCTCGATGGTGGTGTTGGTGCTCTCTGAGGATTCCTGCCAAAGAGAATACAGGAGATGGTGAGGCCTGCCTGGGAGCGGGACGAGGCATGGCCAGGCCCTGGCTGCCTGGTGACGCGGCTGGTTTCTGTGAGCCTCACAGGCTCTGCCTTCCGGATGCTGTCCTGAAAACCCTGTCAGATTCTCCAGCCTCAACACGGGGAGGGCCCAGCTGAGCAGGTGGCCGGGGGCTGGGGTGGGGGAAAGGGATGGCTGCAAGGAGAACCCTGGCCTTCCTGGAAGAGCTGAGGGGGGTGCTGGGTCCTTTCTGCTCGAGGGGGTGAAGAAGGGGTGTGGAGGAGCAGAGAGACACCATGGCGGCCGCAGAGTGGGGAGGAACACACACTGGCAGGGGAGGAAGAGAGAGAGAGGGAGGCCCAGTGTGAGAGAGAGTGGGCTCTTCAGAGGGGAGAAAAACCACACGACTGAGTGAGACAGCGATGGAACCAGAAGAGGGAGGTGGGCCACCATGCCACCACTGGACCCTAGACAGAGGCAGGGCTGGTGGCTCCCCTACCACCGGCGGGCCTGGTAGCCTTACACCAGCTCAAGAGGGGCCTCCGTGGCACCTACGACTTTGGCCAAACCAAGCCCCACCCTCGCCGCGATTGGCACAAACCAAGCCTGAGATGAGTCTAGAGCAGAGGGGCAGGGAGAAGCGAGAAGCCAAGGGCTGGACATAGGATTGGGTTCAGATCCACCTTCCTACCCGAGGAGGGTCTCAGGTCTGCTGTCAGCCTGCTGGTCTGGGCCGTGGAGTTGGAGGTGTCAACAGAAACACGCAAACAACACACACACACAACACACATATTGTCACACAAGGCACACGTACCAAGCACGCCCTGAGCACCCTCTCCCCGCCCCAGGTTCCCAGTGCAGCCTGCAGGAGGGAGGCAGGAGCAAAGGGTTCGAGGCCCAGCATTTACCGGCGTTAGGAGACGGCAGACACTCACCATTAACTGAACGCTGGAACTGGACTTTCTTTTCTGGAAAAACAAGGAGAAGAGATGGGACAGGAAAAGACACAGCGTGAAAACGGCAGGGAGCAGAGGAACGACAGGGGAGGTTTGGGAGGAGGATGGGCCTCGGGGTCATCCTCTGTAGTCCTTTGTCGGCTTGGCATCGGGACAAGGAGTCAAGGAGTCAAGGCCACCAGCAACAGTTGACCTGGCAGGGCCAGTCCTCGGCCTGAAGCTCTGGGTCCTCATGCACACTGTCTGGGTCTAGCAATCTAACAGCCAAGCTCATGGCCAAGCCTCCCTGGGACCAGGGCTACCCACCCTGCCTAACTCTGATGGCAAAAGCCAATCCTGGCTCTGGATGCCAGTCACTGGAGGCCTCCAGATTCCAGTGCTCTTGAAGGACAAAGGGTGCTCAGGCCTGGAGGTGAGGCCCAAATGTCTTCTCCTAGGCTCCCCGTGCATCTCGGCTAGGAGGACCTCATTCCCAATTGACTGTCACAGTCACTTGGGAAACTTGTTACAATAAACAGAACCAGGTCCCCTCTGAGGAGTTTGATAACTACGTCTGGGGTGCAGCCTGAGCATCTCCATTTGAAACAATATCTGCAGGTGATGCCAAAGCAGGGCCAAGCGTGGGAGCCAGTCCTCTAAGTAGCCTTTGAAATCCAGCTTGCATTCACAACCTCCCGGTGGCTGGCCTATTTCACCCCTTTATGCTGATGGAGAAACTGAGGCTCAGCCAGAAGTGGAGCTGGGTCTAGAACTTGAGTCTTTTGGCCCTGCCATTCAGCCTACACTAGCATTTTGGGGATTTGTAGCACCCCCTATATTGGCTGTGGAACCAAGAGAGGGAGAGGGGGACAAATGTAAATTACCTTCTCCTTCCCTCAGCTCTCCAAGCCAGGAGTCTTAAAGACTCCCATTCACAGAAGGTGGTAGGTGAAGACTGACCCTTGCATTGCACAGATGAGACACTGAGGCCCAGAGAGGTGCAGTGGTCTGCCCAAGGCCTCACAGCAACCCGCTAACAGAGCTGAGGCTAGAACCCAGGCCCTACATTCAGACTCTTTCCTCTGTCCAGATCTCCAGGCACCCATAGTCAGATCCCTCTCCAAAGGCTCATCCTATCCTAGATGCCCTTACACCGGAGAGGCCAGGAGGCCCCTCTGCCTGCTGCAAAGAAGGGACTCAAGGAGCCCACAGGGTAGGCCTTTGCCATGGGAGGCGCTGGATATGCCTTGAGGGTGTCAGGTCTAATTCTGGGTTTCTGACTCTAAGATCCAGTGAGCCTCTGCTTGCCAGGAACTCAAGGTCCTGTGCCTTCCATCCGGGGCCTCCACAGAGGGGACAGGGTGGCTCGCTGGGCACTTCCAATGCCCATGTGCTCAGAGGGGCATAAATGCTCACAGACCCTGCATTTTCCCCAGCTGGGCTGGATGGTGTGGTTTCCACAGTCACCAGCCTGCAGTCAGCCCCTCATCTCCTCCCCTCCCTTCCCCTCTCCTCCCTCCTCTCCTTCCTCTCCTCCCTCCTCTTTTCTTCCTCTCTTCCCCTCTCTCCTTCCCTCTCTCCTCCTTCCTCTTTTCTTCCTCTCTTCTCTTCTCCACTCCTCTCTCTTTTACTCTGCTCCCTGACCCTCCCCTCTCCTCCATTCTTCTCTTCCTTCCTCTCCTCTCATCTCCTCTCCTCCTCCCTCTTTTCTCCTCTCTTCTTTCCTCTCCTCTTCCCTTGCCTCTCCTCTGCCTCCTTCCTCTCTTCCTTCTTCTCCTCTTCCTCTCCTCTCTTCTCCTGTCCTCTCCTCTCCTCCCCTCCCCTCTCCTCCTTCCTCTTTTCTTCCTCTCTTCTCCTCTCCCTTCCTCTTCCCTCTCCTCAACTCCTCCTTCTTCCTCTCTTCCTTCTTTTCCTCTTTTCTCTCCTCTCCTCTCTTCCCCTCCCTTCCCCTCTCTTTTCTTCCTGTCTTCTCCTCTCCCTTCCTCTTCCCTCTCCTCAACTCCTCCTTCTTCCTCTCTTCCTTCTTTTCCTCTTTTCTCTCCTCTCCTCTCTTCCCCTCCCTTCCCCTCTCTTTTCTTCCTGTCTTCTCCTCTCCCTTCCTCTTCCCTCTCCTCTCTTCCTCCTCTCTCTCTTCCTTCTTTCCCTCTTTCCTCCACTCCCCTCCCCTCTCTCCTGGTTGTCCTCCTTCCCTGGCTGGAGCCAGGCCAGGCACAGAATGGGGAAGAGGCCAGGTCCCACACAGCTCAGCTGTCAGCAGAAACCTGAGGAGCCGCGCAGGGGCCAGGATTTTCCAGGCGGGACACGAGGAGGAAACACAGAGCAGAGACTGCATCAGAATCGGACGCACAGTGACAGGATGGGACATGGGGAGAGAAGTCACGATGCACAATGGGACACCAACAGGGGCAGTGAGTGGGGCTGAGGGGAGTGAGCAGTCGGCCCTCCTCCTAGAAGTCCAGGCCTAGGGGTGGCCAGGAGGGGGACGTTGCTTCTTGGTGATAGAAAGGCTTTACTTCCCTGAATCACAAACGATGATGCTAATAATCTCGCGTTGATCAGCACTTTAGTTCGATTTAAAGGGACTTTCACTGAAAGTAGAAATCTCCCTCTTTCACCAAAAGTAGAAATCACATCTCTTAGAACCACATGTGGAAGCATAGTTCCAAGGTTAGCAAGGATGATAGAAACAGTACAGTCAAAATTCGCCTTGAAAAGCCCTTCAAGGCCCATAAAGTACAATATAGCATCATATCTCTGCCATTCCTGCAGTGCTGGAGCCAATCACTGCCTCTTCAGTTAAGCCCCGGATGAAATGGGGTTTGTCTCCAGCCACGCAGCGGTAGGAGGAACGTGTGCCTCCCCACTGGGCTGAAGGTGAGATAGTTAAAGGAGCCTGTGATGTGGCTCCACCAGGCCCTTCTGCTGTGACCCTCTCACCAGCCCCCTGCAAAGAACTGCTGTGTTCCCCTGGAACAGGCAACAGAATCGCTGGTGTGGGTCCCCCAGGGGGAGAACGGTAGGGCCCAGACTCAAACCCATGGCTTCTTGACTTGCCATCCAGTTTCAATCATACTGAAAATGCACCTGGACCCCCAGCTCTGCTGTTCTCCCCACACTCCTTCCAGGAGCAAGACATGGCAGGCCAGGTTCCCCAAATCCTGGGCCAGGCCCCCAGGTTATTCTCATCTTCCAATAGGACTTCTTCCCTCCTCCATCCAAGGCAGTGAAGGAGGCTGAGCTACAAAGAGATGGTTGGGCCAGGAGTGGCCTTCGAGCTCCCCTTCTTCCACACCCAGGCCACCCTGAGAAGTGTGTCCTGCACTGCAGGAAGCAGTGACGCTTTGTCCAGCTGTGCCCACTGGAAAGCCTGCAGTGGCCAGCAGAGCCCCATCATGCTGTGAGCTGTCCTTGCCATCTGACAGCTTCTGCTTCCTGGCCTTGCCCTAAAAGAGCTAATTAGCACTTCTTCCCAAGAACCAGCCTGATGGAGGCCTCTCCTGACCCCTTGCCCAGCCTCTACCAAGGCCACATCCAAGAGCCAAGCAGACCAGGGCAGCTTCTCGCTCTACCTCCTTAACCCACCAGTGTCTGTGGTCTCTGTCCCCACATCCCCCAAATCGGGGCTAGGGAGTCTGCTTTCCCCAGGGGGCCCAGCACCCCTAGCTCAGTATCTCCACACAGGGGTCAGAGAGGGCCCCAGCTGTTCCAAAGCTGGCAGCTCCACACTGCACATCCCTCCGTTACCCCTACACACAGAGGGGTGGGGAGTTGGCTCAGGGTTAACCCAAAACAGCAGGCAAGCCAAAATTCAATGCCAGATTCCATTACAGGATTTGAAATGAGTGCCTATTAACTATAAATTAAGTTGACTTTAGATCTGTGGTTTTCAAATATTCTTGAGAAAACTTTGTTTTCAAGAGAAATCTTACCCAAAAGTCTAATACATAAAATGGAGGAAAAATAATAGTGCCTAGCATCTCCCGAGTGTGTATTGCATACCAGCACCATGCTAAGCTCTATACCAGCACCATGCTAAGCTCTCAACGCGCATTGTATTAGTTAATCCTCACCAGTAGCCTTAGGAGGTGGAGACCTCTTTTAACCTCATTGCATGAATGAAGAAGCACAGGCTCAGGGAATGTAAATACCCAGTCAAGGTCTAGCTGCAGGCAAGCCCAAGGGCTGTCTTCACCATGGTCATGTTCTGGTTGAAGTGGGTATGAGAAGCCCAGAACCATGTAAACCTGGCACCTTCCACATCCCACTGCACTCCATGTACTGCCAGAGGTGCCTCCCCAGTCAGTACCTTTGGGATCTGAGTTCAATTTGAAAACCACTGTCTTGGACTAGTAACCAAATAATTATGCATTTCTCTAGCACCCAAGATGAGAAGGGAGAATAATTAGGTAGGATTTTCTTGCCTTTTTTGTTTGTTTTTAAAGCTGCAATCTTGGAAATGATCATCAAATTCACACCCCACTCATTGTACTTATGGGAAAATTCAAGCTGGGAGGAGAAGGCTAAGGGCAGAGGGGAGACCCAATCCTGGCCTTGGACATCTAGCCCAGACTCCCTCCCATGCAACCTTGACAGACCAAAACCAGCGGCCAGAGACCATAAATGCTTCTTTAAACAAAGCCATCAAGCCACCAGCACACCTGGCTGTATTCAAACAGCATCCCACACCTTCCAATGTCCCGGGCACACCCCAGCCCTGGGGCCCTAGTCAGGCAGGGCTCTAAGCCCAGAAAAAGGCAGGGTCTCAAGAGAGGATAAGATTGAGTGGCAGAGGAGGAGGGAACTGCAGAGAGCAGGGGACCAGGCCCCAGAGAGCAGAGGGAGAAGAGAGAAGAGACGGAAGGAGGACCGCAGGTTGTGGAGGGACTGCAGGGTAACTCGGGCTCTAGGGGTGGGACAGGGCAGGCCCTTGGAGCCAGGAGGGGATTCTGGCACTGAACCAGCACCAGTAGGCCTTGGCGGGAGGGGGCACCTTGGAACCCAAAGCCTAGAGGAATGGCTGTCCATCCTCCACGAGCTTTCTGGGTGGGACTAAGCTGTACAGGGGGGCAGGGGCCCCATCCAGCCCATACATAGGCAGGACGGAGGTCACCCCTCATGACCATTTCTGTCATCTCCTTGCACCCTCTCTTGCACACCAGCTCTCCAGCCCTGGAGAACCACAGAAATCTCCTTCTGACCTGCCCCTTTCCTTGCGTCTGCCCCAGCCCCAGCACAACTGTCACTTCCACCCTCCTCCAGTCCCCCTTCTCCCATCTGCCTCCAGCAGTCACGGCGTGACGGTGGGCACCGAAGCCCAGCTTTTGGGTCTGGAGACAGCGTGGCCATGAATGTGGCCCACGTCTGCCCAGGACACCATCAGCAAGGCCCAGGTCTTGCTCCAGGCCTGAAAGCCGGTCTCTGTTGGCAGAAACGCTGCCAGAGCCAAGCCTGCCAGGCTCCTGGAGGGGCTTACCTTCACACCATCGCTCTTCTTGTTTCCCCCACTCTTCCCTCCTGTGGAGGAGAAAAAGTAGAGGGTTAACAACACCAGGCAGGGCACCAGGGCCCACAGGGCGAGGAAGAGCAGCATCCACAGGCAGCCGGAGGGCAGACCACAGGGAGCAGAGCCGGCCCAGTGATCCTGGGGGAGGCCTCCTCCTCTTCCTCCTCCTTCCTCCTTGGCAGCCCAGGGACTGCCAGTCGCCCGCTGGGTGGGCCTGGGTTCCCCGCCTTCTCAGCAATCTTAAGCATAACCCTCTGGCTTCATGGGTTGAGGGAGGTGTCCAACACGTCCCAGGACTGTGGGCTGCTGTCTCAGCCCGGGGATTCCCTCTGAATTCCCGTCACCACCGTGCTGGCGGTGGCCAACCCTAGGCCTGGCTGCCTGGCCCCAGGCTGGACACGCCCTCCCGGCCCTGGCCCTCTCTAATTTTAGCCCCACGCTGCTGCGGAGGTCATGTGTCAGCCCTGCCTACTCACTCTGGACAGCTGCAGGCTGCGTCTGACGGGTGACAAGAAGCAGACGCCCCCACTGGGGCCCACCCTGCCAAAGCACCTATCCCCTGCCTCTCTCCTCAGGCCATATAGACCTCCCCAACCTTAGACTCCAGAGCCCCATGCTGGCTCTGGCTATGGCCTGGGTGGCCGGGACAAGCAGAGCAACAGCTCTCTGGGAGCCTCCCCTGCTGTCATTTCCCCTTACCTCCCTCCTCACTTCCTGGCCAGAGCCCTGGAAGTAGGCATCAGCCAGGAAATGGCCTGAATGTCCAGCCCTGCCCACTGGCATCCGGCTGCTTCAGACTTAAGCAAATGCCTTAAATGCAACAAGGTATCTGCGAAGTACTTAGCACAGCACTTGGCACATATGCCACACATGCTCAGGAAATGGTAGCCATGATAAGACTTCTCCTGGTGGCCTTGAGACGGGGAGTCAGGAGGAGAGTCACATGAGCCACTGATGCCTCAGGGGCTCTGAGGCATGGGGCTCATGGCAGGTTACCTTCCCAGTTACCCCCACATTTCCACCTATGATCCCTTCAAGGTTCTCATTCCAAGCTCCCTACTTGCAAACCAAGGCAGGTGCCACCTCTGGATCCAGAAGCTGACAGGAATGGCTGTCCATTCGCCACAGGCTTTGGGGGGTTGGACTAGGATGTGTGGTGGGGCAGGGGGAGTGCTTTCTCCTTGAGCCTCAAGGTGGACGCCCCTCTCAGCTCCAGCCTACTGTCACAGGACTGTGGGTCCAGTGAGGCCACAGCATCTACTTTTCAAGAGACGAGAGCAATCTGGAGTTTTCTATGAAATTTCCTAATTTTTAAGTGTTAGAAACTCATTTGAAAAATTTTTTAAAACACCTCTACTTCCACAAAGCATATTAACAGATTCAATCCAGCTCACAGGCCGCCATTTTGTGAGCTCAGGACTAGAGTTCTCTAGGGTGCTTCAGTTGTTAAAAAAAGACTCTGACTGTGTAGGTAGCTCATCTTTCAGTTGACGGAATGGCACGATCCTTGTCCAGGGAGAGGGTGGGAAGGCAGTTTAATGAGGTGGGAAAAGCCCAGTCAGAAGTTCTAGTATCTGCCCACCTCTGGGTCTCACTCTTCCCAACTGGTTACATGGGCAGGTGGACCCACTCAATGCAGTCGGTTGCCCCCTTCTCAGAGCTGCCCTCTTGCTGTGGTGCTGGCCACAAATCTGCAGCAGCTTTCTCGGCTGGCCCCAGCCCCAGTCAGAGGGCCCCTCGGGTGAGCTTTACTCTATCTGCTATCTATATCTGCTCTGCTGCCTGCCAGTGGCCTGCGCTCCCCCAGAAGGAAGCCTCTGGCGGGCACTGGCCCCAGCTCTCTCTGATGTGCCAAGAGGAGCTTCTTGCTAAACCCTGACAATAATCCCTTCCCGTTCTCTCTGCGAAGCCACATGCCTCAGGTGATTGGGCACTCCCTGCCTTAACCAGCCCCGTTTGGCCAAGGGCCTGGGACGCTCCTGCCCTCGACTCCCTGGTGACCCAGCCCAGTTAAGGGCACTTGCTCTGGGGTTGGTCAAACCTGTGCTGAATGCAGGCTCTGCCTCTCTAGCCATGCGACCTGGGACAAGTCAGAGCTCACCTTCCTGAGCTTCTGCTTCCTCATCCCAAAAATAGGGATGGCAGCACCCCCAGCATCCCCTCTGCTACCTTGTCATGCAGGCCACCTGAGTGGAAGCACGGGACTGCGTAGCACAGGGCTCCAATCATGGTGGGCAATATTGTTACTCCCTGGACCTGGCTCCATCCCACCTAGACCTCAGCCCCCTGCAATCGGAAGCCTTCCCCTCTAGGCAGTCCGGCCTGAGAACCCCAGCACTGCTGTAGGAGTGGGGAGCCAGACTAAATCTCTAACCAGTCCTGGTGGGCCCTGGGCTTGCTAACGTTTGACCCCTCTTCACTTCTGGGCACAGGCCAGGGCAGGTGAGCTAAGCCCTTAGTCACAGAGTCCTCTGCAACTCCCTCTCCTCAGGCCCAGTGACCTGGGAGCATCCAAATATCTGACAGGACAGTGCCCCCAGTGAACTGGTGCAGGGCTTACTGGGGACCCCAAGGTCCTGCCACCTACCGGAGAAGTTCCTGGTGGCCAGCATCGTGGTGAGAATGGCTCCCTGCAAGAGATAAGAAGAGGGCAGTAGGAGAGGAGGCCAGAGTGAAGGGACACAGGAGGGACAGAGAGACGGGAGGGCCATGGGGAAGGAGAGGCAGGTACTGCATTCAGAGAGGAAGCCAAAGCCTCTGCCCAGCCCCTCCATTTGTCCCAACCCGAAACCCGGCCCAGAGCCCATCCCTCGCCCCCTGGAGAAGTCGGGGTGAGCTAGGCTTTAGCCAGTACAGCTCCTAGGACAAGGCCGCCCTAGGGGCAGATATTAATGGACCCCTTGGCCTGGCCCAAGCTGATGAACTTAACTCGAGGGACACCTACCAGCAGAGGCTCCTAAAGACGATGGACTTTTCTTGCTTGGGCAACAATAGTAGACCTTGTGTCCCCACCTCTTAGCCCTCTGCCCCATGCTGAGAGCATCTTGCTCCAGGACTAGCTCATCCCTCCATGTCCCCTGAGCTCAGAGAATCCAGGAGGACCCTCAATGTGGAGAAAGCCTCTTCCATCAACAAGCAGGCTGGGGGTCAATGGCCCCTTTGGTTCCAGAGCCAGCTGATTCAGACCTGACTTGACACCGTCTGAATCCCACTGCTTATGATGTTAAGAATCCCTGATTCTGATATTTTGAGAGTTCCTCTGTGACACAGCTTCCACTGCAGGATGGGGATGGGACTCAGTTCTCCTGGTATCATGCTGGCCACCACCCCTTAGTCTGTGTCCCCATCCTGAGCCTCCATTCCAGGCCTGGGAGCGGCAGGTAAGGATGTTCCACAAGAGCTGGGGCCTCTGCCTCTTCCCTCATCATCCCCAGTGTGCTGATGACTCCTCTGTTCCACTGGCCAGGGTCCCCTTAGTGCCTGGCAAAGGCCAGGCCAGGAGCTGTCACCACCCTGAGAGCACACAGAACCTGCAAGAATGTGAAGCTCTGGGCCCACCTGGGTCCCACTGAGCTCCACTGGGGCCACGATCACTATCTGAGTGCCTCAGCCATTCCTCCACAATACTTGGCAGCTGGGGCCCCTCCCCAATGAAGGTCTCATATTCAGTCACATCTCATCCCCAAAGCTCTCCCCAGCCACTCTGAACCACTTGTGGTGCCCCTAAGGGGTCAGGCACACTTCCAAACTTCTGCACAGGCTGTTCCCTCTGTCTGGAACACGTTCCCATTCTTGTTTTCTTTTTTTTTTTTTTTTGAGATGGAGTCTCGCTGTGTTGCCCAGGCTGGAGTGCAGTGGCATGATCTCCCTTACTGCAACCTCCACCTCCCAGGTTCAAGTGATTCTCCTGCCTCAGCCTCCTGAGTAGCTGGGATTACAGGCATGCACCACAATGCCTGGCTAATTTTTGTATTTTTAGTAGAGATGGGGTTTCATCACATTGGCCAGGCTGGTCTCGAACTCCTGACCTCAGGTGATCTGCCCACCTCAGCCTCACAAAGTGTTGGGATTACAGGCGTGAGCCACCGCACCTGGCCACACGTTCCCATTCTGACTTTAACTTGGTTAATACCTGCTTTTCCTCCAAGGTCTCAGCTTAAACGCCCCTAGCTCCAGACCCAGAATACCATTGTCCTGCTGTGTTCTCCCACCACCTTGAGGCTTGCCCAGGCACAGCACTCACCACTGCCCCGTAACACCCCAGGAGCTTGTCTGTCCTCTCCACTAGAGCAAGGGCTCAGTCACTTACCGCTCACTCCCCAAGCCCAGCCTGCTGTCCAGCATGCAGCAGGTGTTCAATAAATGCTTATTGAATCAGTGAAAGAAAGAACTAGTGAGCGAGTCTCCTGGCCTCTGTAGAGACCCAGGCAGAGTTAGTCCCATGGCCAGGACTGTGGAGGGTGAGGACCTGTTACCTTCAGTTTCCTCCTGGCATTGAACTTCTTCAGGCAGTCCACGGTCTCCTGTCTGTGCATGCAGGATGCCACGGTGGAGCGGTGCTGGAGGAGGTAGGGGAGAGGGCTGTGAGTGGAAGGCAGGCTGGAAGACAGGCGACCCAAGGGTACCACTCAGCAGGGCGTCTTATTGGAGGTGTGGTTGACATCTTGGGGAGAACAATCCATTGCTCTAGGGGATGTTTCAGGGTGTTTAGCATCCTGGCACCAGACATTCAATGCCAGTAGCACAGTCAGTTGAATGCCAACCCAGAATACTTACTCCTCGTTTCCACATTACCCCTGAGAACCACAGCAGGGGCAGTCTCTTGGATTAAGCCCTCTCAGCCCCATGGGCCAGGGGCAGGGCCAGTACTCTGTAGGGGCCTGGACCATGAGGTCTGGAGGGGCTCCTGGGAGAGGTCCTGCTGAGGGAGGCTCACCGAGATCCAGGGGTGCTTAAGGGCTTCGGCAGCTGTGATGCGTTTGGATGGGTTAATGGTCAGCATCTTATTGATCAGATCCTTGGCTTCCGGGGTGACGGTGTCCCATTCTGGTGATGGGAACTGGAAGGGGCAGAGAGGCCAGGTTTGCCCAGCCTGCCCCAGGCCACCCCTGCGATCCCCCAGCCCCTGACTGGCAGGGGAGCAGGCAGGGGTCCTGCTGCCCATCCACGCGGACATCCACACCAGGAGGAGTTGGGGCTCCTCACTACAGGGGAGGGGCAGGGCCCCCTGGCCCCGTAAATATCAGAACACAGTGGAGGGAAAGGAGGCCTCCCTCCATCCATCATTCTGAGACTGTGCCTTATTTGGAGAGCAGCCAGCCAGTGGCTTTAGCCCAGACTTCAGAATCAAAAGGCCTGAGTTCAAGTCCTGGCTCTGCCTCCTGGGTTGTGTCACCTGGGTAAGTCACATGACCCCTTGAGCTATCTCTAGAGATGTTATGAGAACTAAATACAATATAAAACATATAGCACAGAGCTTAATAGCTATCTGCATAAAATCAATACAGCTTGGTAGTTAGAAGCATGGATGGTAGAGCCAGACTGCCTAGGTTCATATCCCACCTCTACCATTTCTTAGCTATGTGATTTGGGCAGTTACTTGACCTCTCTGTAGCTCAGCTTCTCTGTATATAAAATGGGAATAGTAACAGTACCTATGGCATAGATTGGTGTGAGGATTAAACGTAATAATATGTGTAAAACATTCAGAAGAGTGCTATAGAATTGTTAGCTATTATTTGTATATATGAGAGAGAAAGAGAGAAACCCTGGCTTGGGAGGCTGCCTCTCCCCCACTCCTCACTCCATTTTGGTGCTGCTTCTTGCCTTCTGGGGCCCCACAGGATAAATCTCCAACCATTAGGCACAGCATGGTAACCACCTGGCCCTGGTCAGCCTTCATGCCCCCATGGGGTTCACCCCTGCACCAGAACTAGAGAGTGGCTTGGCGTTGGCTTTCATTGGAAGGGCACCAGAGGATGATGGGGGCTAAAGAGAGGAGCGACACTCACATCATAGGCGCCGGCTTTGATCTGCTGGTACAGGCGGTGCTGGTCCTCATCCCAGAATGGGGGGTACCCAACCAGCAGGATGTACAGGATGACCCCTGGAGAGAGGATCAGAGAACCTTCAACCCACGGTGGGGAGGAGACATGGGGGGAGGGGAGTGATGGGAAAGGAGAGAGGGGGCCCCAGAGGCCAGGGTGCAGCCAGGGGCACTAAAGGGCCTTAGGATGAACTCACCACAAGCCCACAGGTCCACAGGCTTCCCATATGGGTCCTTCCGCAGCACTTCTGGGGAGAGGTATCCAGGAGTCCCTGCAAACCCTGCTCCCAGACACACAGACAGGCAGACACATACACAGAGGTTGTCTCGTAAGTAACCTGGAGCAAGATCCTGCTGGAAGAGGGGATGAGGGTTGCTCTGGAGCTGGGGAAAACAGCCCCTGCCCCTCAGGTGCACTTGGGCTTGTATTGTGCAACCCCAGTCGGCCCAAGACATAAGCCTGATGAGCCAGCAAAGCCTCTAGATCAGACCCACAACTACCTAGCACACCTGTCACCACTTCCCACTTCAGAGCCAGTAGTAATCAGTCACAGAGCTTCTTCCTACTGGGTCCTGACTCGGGATCATAAGCTTCTCAGCGCCACTCTTCCAGGAGCCACTAGCGATCCACTGCTGGTGGCTTCAAGATGAAATGCACCTGCCATGTCAGCCCCAGGCTGAGAGCTAAACCCTGGCCCACTCTGCACTCCCTTGTTGAAGTTGGTCATGGGACGTCGGGAGGCCTGTCCTAACTGACTTTGCCCCTTGGGTAAGTCTCTTTATCTTCTAGTCCTTATTTCCTCATCTGTCAAATGAAGGATTAGGGATTTCTATCTTAAGTGCCTCCCAGTGTTGTTGAGAGGGTCAATTGAAATAATGGACACCCAAGGTATTCTAACAAGTAATTTTAAGAATAGTTACAAGTTACTGAGTGTATATACTATAAGCATTGGGCTGAGCTCATCACATGCCTGGTCACATTTAATCCTGACACGACTCCTATGGAACATACAATTATTATCCCCATTTTACAGATGAGGAATGAAGGCACAGAGAGGTGAAGTGACTTAGCCAAAGTCACATACCTTATAAGTAGCAGAGTCTGGATTTGAACCCAGAACTCTGGTTCTTAACCATGTCTCAATATTGCCCACTGAAAAGTACTCCCAGGTAGCTGAAAGAGGCCCAGTTATACCAAAATCACAAAGCAGGCTGGATCGTCTGAGTTTAAGTCCTGGTCTACCCCTTTTAAACTTTCTTGACCTTCTGCAAGTTTCCTGCCATTTTTTTCGTCATCTTTAAAATCAGGATAATAATCTCAAGCACCTAGACTATTAGAGCAGCTCTGTGGAAACTTCCCTAAGGCCTTCAACCACAGGGAGCCCTTCGGGGAGGAGAGATGGCAGAGGGGAGTGACAGGAAAGGAGAGAGGGGGCCCCAGGGAGCCCTGTGGAAACCCGTAGGTTCCCATGCCTGGGCCCTGGGGACACAGATGGGTGCTGCCCACTGGCTCAGAGGCTAGATGGGGCAGAGCCTCTGCTCTACCAGCCCCGGCTGGCCCAACAGCATCTCCAGCCATACCCACTCAGGCAGGGGGTTCCCAGAGGCTGGTGTGTCAACACAAATGGGTGCTGACCCCCAACACTCCTGCCAGCCCACCCCACTTACCAAACCATGCCTGCTGCTCCCCCTCCACCTCTATGGCCAGGCCAAAGTCTGCCAGCTTCACTGCGGCACCCTTGAGCTTGGAGGCCAGCAACAGATTCTCAGGCTTGTCAGGACCAGAGAAGAGGGAGGAAGGGGAGGAAAGCGCCAAGAGACAGTCAGCAGATTCAGAGCCTCACCTCTGGGGGCCTGGGCTCACAGGAAGAACAGCCCGGCCCTCCGGGGCCCCTGCTCTCATCTCCAGCCCCGCCTCAGGTTCCTGAGTCTCAGTCCACGAGACAGGACTACCCTGTGGCAAGACCTCCATCCGCTACAACAGAAAGGCCCTTTCTCCATCGGCCACTCCTCCCTCCCCACTTCAGGGTCTGGGGCCGGACTGAGGTGAGAGCGGGGTAGTACTGTCACCACCACAATAAGGAAGCAGTAGCAGCAGCAGCAGCATTGATTGTGCCCCTACTATATGCCAGCCTCTGGTTAAATGTTCTGTGTGCAACATCTTATGTATCATCTCAATGACCCTTTCGGGTAGGTATTATTACCTACATTTTCCACAGAGGCCTTCTTACGCCCCTTGAAACAGTCCATCTTGTTTCCACCTCAGGGCCTTTTCGCTTCGTTTTCCTCCTCTAATTTTTTTCCCCAAGCTTCACAAAGCTGGCCCTTCTGCTTTGCCCAGCCCTCAGTCTCATGTCACCCCATGGAGGAGACCCTCCACGGTTACTCTGTCTAGAGGGGAAGCCCTCAGGCATCCTCTGTCTTTGCTCCTGTTGTTACCTTCATAGATCTCATCACTATTTGCAGTGATTTTCCCCATCTGTCTATGTGCTTGTTCATTATCTGTCAGGGGATGTGAGTTACTTATCTGTCCTGTTCACCACTGTATCACCAGCACCTAGGTTGGGGGGCCACACAGCAGGCACTTAATCAGTATTTGTCATGTATACGAAGATGAGAAAACTGACGCTCAGAGAGGTTACGTGACTTGGCCAAGATCACGCAGCTGGGAAGGGATAGAGCCAGAATCGAGGCAAAGTCTGACTCTATCTTAACTGCTCTAGGCTGAAAGATGATAAGGCTGATACATGGGGGCAGCGGCTGACTCGGGAAGTTCCCACACCTGGCCTCTGGGGCATTGAGGCTGCCACTTTGCACTGGCTCAGCCTCCAGAATTCCTCCACTTCCTGCTGGTCCCTTCACTGTGGGACTCAGGATGGAGGGGGCGCTAACAGTGTGGGCTGATTTAGATAGTCCCAGTTTCTTATCCCAGTGCTGCCCACCTCTATGCCATGACATGTGGGCAAATTATTTCACTTCTCTGAGCTTTAGTTTCCTCTGAGAAAAATGCCTACCTTATGAGGTGGTGCATGGATTAACTGAGATAATCTGTGTAAGCACTTCGCTGTGGCCTGCGGTAAGTGTTTGGTAAATGTTAGTACTCCTATTTTCTGCTTGCAGAGGGGCTCAGAGTCTCTGAAGACTGTTGGTTTTAAGTCCTCCTCTGATCCCCTTCCCAGTGGGACTTCTGAAGGGCCCCACCTCTGACCTTTCCCTGTCTAAAGCTAGGCTGGACCCAAACAAATATAGCTCCCTCCGCCTGGCTCAAAGGCCTCCTTTGTCCTCTGGGGACAATGTTCCTAACATGTCCTGGGTCTCAGTAGCTGTCCTGCCCTGATTTGATGAATGTGTCACTAATTATTGTATCCAGAGTGGCCTAAATTTGGGCTGCCTCTCCTCCTTCCTCCTCCAGTGCAGGGGCTGCAGCTATAATGGGAACAGGCGCTCTGGGAGAGCCGCCCTGCAGTCTGGCTGGAGACCCTCTTCGAATGCACACTCGTCTCATCTAGACTGAGCCACAGGGAGCTTGCCTAGGGCTCGGGAGAGAAGCCATGGCCTGCCCAAGACAGTCAGAGAGGGGCAGGGGCTCTCTTCAGAGCACTGTGCCCCAAAGAGGGACCCAGACCAGTGGAAGCATTCCCAGGGAGGGTGCCCAGGATGAGGATGGCCTGGAAATCACATTCCAGGGGGACTGTGGCAGGGGTGGGTACACCCTGCAGAGGACTTAGCAGCTACAACAAAGCTGCTGGAGTCCCTCTAGGGCTCTTCCAAGCTGGAGGTTTGGTCTCTGTGTGGTTCTAAACCTCAGAACTGAGGTTCAGGGCAAAGCCTGTCCAGCAGGGAACAGCGTCCCCCAGTGGTGCAAGGGGCTACCCCGTGGGAAGTGAGTTTGCCGTCACTGAAGAACAAAAAGCAGAGGTTTGATGGACCTCTGGCAGGGTCACCCTAGAAGGGGCTGGTGAGGAAGTAGGAGCTGGATAGAGTGGCCTTTTGGCACCAGACTCTCAAGGTCACAGGATCTGGGGTTAGAAGGCCAGAGTTCCCCCACCCTAGCTCAGGACAATTGAACTGCATGTTCTTGGGCAAACTGCTTGAACTCTTTAGGCCTTAGTTTCCTGCTCTGCAAAATGGAGACAATATGAACTACCAGCCACTGATACCATGGGGCTCAGTAGCAGAGATCCATGAAGTCCCTGAGGAAGGGGCAAGGCCGTGCAGCTGGTGCCAGTCCTAGACTCTGCAATCTCCTTCAGGTAAAAGGAAGGAGAACTGCACGGGACTAGAGTCTGGGTTTTCTTCTCCCCTGGCCTGCCACAGATGCAGGAACAAGACTAATAATGCATCTGTATACCAGGCCCTGTGCTATCTCATTTCACATCCTCACCAACCCTTTGCAGAGGTTGCTATGGCAACCCCCATTGTAAAGAATCCGAGGTTCAGGAAGGTCATGCTACTAAAGGCTGCATGGCTAGAAGGTGGCCTGGTTGAGATTTGGACCCAGCCTGCCTTCTTCCCCACCCACTGTAGCCAATCATGACAGTGTAACTGCAGCTCACCCATCCTGGCACAAAGCACGTGGGCTGGGAGTTGGAAGAGCAGGGGGCCAAACACAGATGCTCTACCTTCCTGAGCTCAGTTTCCTCATCTGAACAGTGGCAAAAATAATCTCACTCACCCCACCTGCCAGCCTAACACAGAGAAATTAAAGGGATTCTGATCATGTCCGGCTCTGCAGGAGTAGGGACGTGCAGAGGAGAGAGGGGCTCCCAGGGTGAGCCACACCCACGGTGGGTTGCTCACCTTCAGGTCCCGGTGCACCACCCCCATCTGGTGGCAGTGCAGCACAGCCTCCAGGATCTGCTGGATACAGTGACTAGGGAGAGAGAGAGGAAGGGGTCACGGTGGTGTGAGCACAGGCCTCCCCTGGGAAGCTGACAGCAGGCAAGAGTGCCCTGTCCCCAGGTGCCATTGCCAGGCAGCAGCTGACACTCACCTGGCATCCGCCTCACTGTAATACTCCCGGGCCACGATATCTTCAAACAGTTCCCCACCAGTGACCCTAGGGAGACAGGCACGGAATCAACCCTCCGATAGAGGCAACAGGTGCTGCCTCATCTGGAGGAGTCTCCAAGAAGCTAAGGATGGGGACCAGGGACCTCAGGACCTCAGCCACAAAAGGGGGGGCCCCAGGGTCACTGGGGTGTCCCCTGCTGCAATCCCCTTCATCTTCCAGAGCACCCTTCCATTGACTCCAGTCCCCTCTCCTTCTCCATCCCTGGCCCTTCTTCCCCACCTAACCCAGGCTGGAGTCTGGAGGTTAGGGACACTCAGAGCACATCACTAGGCTCATTAGGAAGCCTATGGCCTCCCCCATGGTTCATATCTCAAGGGCTATTTTTTATCAATGAGACTGGCCCCATCACTAATTTTCATTGCCATACCAGGAACTACTGTGGCCTAACATTTCATTATTGCTTCTCTTTGAATCAACACTCTTCAAAAAAAAATTAAACATATTCCAGAAGGAAACTTTATATTGCCACTGAAAATGGAAAACCAGCATCACTGGCCACAAATAGAAGAGAAGCAAAAATAAATATGGGATGAAAGCTAAAAGTGTTTGTTGGTGTTTTAGGAAAGTCAGCTTGCACTGCTTGGGTGGCAGGCCCACCACATTTGGGGAAACTCTGGACCACAAGAGGGAATTCAGCCCAAGAGGTCCAGTGAGGCCATCCCTGATTAGGCTGCCCCGACATCCTTGGCACATCCCAGGGCGGGGCCAAACTCACAGGTCGAAGATCAGGTAGTGGTGTCCCTCCTCTGAGATGCTGTCATGGAGTCGGACTGTGGGCAGTGCAAGGCAGTTGGTTACAGCGGGACACACTGCTGCCCAGGCCCGCCCTCCCTCTCTCCCTTCCCCTGTATATCCAACACCCCACGCTCCCAGACAGTCACTGGGTACACACCAGGTGCCAGGTGCTTTGACAAGTGCCGGTGAACAAGGGCTCACTGCATTGAGTCCGAATAGACCTCAGGCATTACTGAAACGGGGCTGGGCTTAAACACGAAAGATGCCTGTTTAGGTCAGAGTTTAGTGCCCTCCCCTCTCCGAAACCCTGTTTGGTTGCTGGGCAGGCCTAAGTCATGGAAAGCCTGTGGCTCCAATCTCTGCCACTTACTAGCCGTGTGACTTCTGGCAAGTTGCTAGGACTTTCTGAGCCTCTCTTTCCTTGCCTGGACAATGAAAATGAAACCCCTGAACTTGCAGGCTTGTTATGAGAGTTCCAGGAGGCATGCAGTTGGTGCTCACTCAGTGCTGCCTGAGCTAATATCCTGCTCTGCTCCCAAGTCTGAGGAGATCATGGAGCACGGAGGCCAGAGGCAGGAGTGACAGGGTCCCTGTGTTCTGGCTTGCTGAGGAGCTGTCATCTCTTCACACCCCATTTACCCAGAACAGAGGCAAAGCTCCCAGGAGCCCAGGGCTCCCAGCATGCACCCCTGAGCTATTAGAAGGAAGGGCCTGAGTCCTCGAGCTGACTCTGGGACCGCATCCTGTCAGTCAAGAGCAAGTTCTCACAAGACAGGGCTCACATCCTTCCCCGCACCACAGCCTAAAAATGTCCATGCAGGGGCGTGCTGGCTCGGTGAATGACGATTCATCCGCACAATGGAAAATGGCACAGCTGCTAAAATAATGCGGCAGTTATGTATCTACTCGTTCAGAGTCATCTCCAAATTATGTTGCTTGGTGAAAAAGCCAAGTGCAAAACAGTATGCGTAGTACTTTTTTAAAGGATGTATTTAAGTTTATATATGGCATACATCTCTCTGGAAGAATACAGAGAAGCAGGCACTGGGGGCGCCTCTGGGGAGGGGAATTGGGGGAGTTGGGTCACGAGAGGAGACTCACTTTTCACTATGAATCCTAGTGCCATCTGAATGTTTGCCAGGTGCATATATTTCTGACTCAACATTGAGTCCCCTGAATTGTTTATGGCTCTCATAATTGTACATGAAGTTTAGAGACAGGCAGGCATCAGATACCCCAGAGCTGGTGCCTGTAGGGAGAGGTGGATGGGCTCCAGAGATGGAGAGGGAAGGGGCACAGATTAAAATGAAAATTTAGGCTGGGAGCAGTGGCTCACACCTGTAATCCCAGCACTTTGGGAGGCCGAAGCAGGTGGATCACCTGAGGTCAGGAGTTTGAGACCAGCCTGGCCAACATGGTGAAACCCCGTCTCTACTAAAAATACAATACAAAAATTAGCTGGGCGTGGTGGCGCACACTTATAATCCCAGCTACTCCAGAGGCTGAGGCAGAAGAATTGCTTGAGCCCAGGAGGCGGAGGTTGCAGTGAGCCGAGATCGTGCCACTGCACTCCAGCCTGAGCGACAAAGCAAGACTCCATCTCAAAAACACAAAAACTAAAATAAAATAAGATAAAATTAAAAAAAATAAAAATTTAGGCCAGGTGCAGTGGCTCACCCTGTAATCCCAGCACTATGGGAGGCCGAGGCGGGTGGATAACTTGAGCTCAGGAGTTCAAGACCAACCTGGGCAACATGACGAAACACCTCTAGAAACATCTCTACAAACAATACAAAAATTAGTTGGGCATGGTGGCAGGCACTTGTCGTCCCAACTACTTGGGGAGCTAAGGGGGGAGGGTTGTTTGAGCCCAGGAGGTGGAGGTTGCAGTGAGCCAAGATTGCCCCACTGCATTCCAGCCTGGGTAATAGAGTGAGAATGTCTCAAAATAATAATAATAATAATAATAATAATAACAACAACAACAATAATAATATAATAATAAAATGAAAATTTAAAACATTCTTTAATGATGACACATATTTATAAATAATAACTAAAAGATGTTTTAGATATATTCTAAAGCAAAATTTTAAATCTTAAAGGCACATGTAATTCTGCTTTAATTCCTTTCAACATTTTATTATAAAAAATTCAGGCCGGGC